>NC_142953.1:5699750-5704750 GCF_046866305.1 Octopus bimaculoides
ATTTCCTATTTGCTTTTATCAAAGCAAATGACTACTATTCCCTTCAAACCTTGCTTTCTATCTATCTATCTATCTATCTATCTATCTATCTATCTATCTATCTCTCTCTCTCTCTCTCTATATATATATATATATATATATATATATATATATTTGTAAGTACGGTAAGTAGTACATTTTCTGATGCATGCCAAACTTCATCAAGTTGGAATAAATTAACAACTTACAAAAAGCGGAATTTAACAAATATGATATAAATATATAATAATTGTACAAACGTATTTAACTTTTTCTGCTACACTCTGATGTGGGAAGACAAAACGCTGCTGAAATGATCCTGTCAGAAAATATTTTTTCTTAGACAAAATGTGTGAAAACATATTCAACTATGAATAAACTAATCGATCGTAAGACGTATGTGTTTCTACGTTATTGCACATCGTCAGCTGCGAAAAGCGAAATCATCTTTCACATCTCTATAAGGAAGATGGATTTTATTTATAAAAATATTTACATATGTGCGTAAATAAAAAAAAACAACAACAGCTGCACCATGTAAGAGAATTTATAAACTGGAAGTTTCTATTAAAGTTTCAATGAAATACTTAGAAAAAGAAGTATTTGATTTCGAATAGATTCAGGGTTAAGATAACTTATTGATCCTTATAGGGAGATTAAACGTCAACTGTTGTAATAGATATGAAATATATATATATGAATAATAGATTTACAGAATAACCGAATGATATTATTGAAACCGCGTTGTTATCGACATTGAAGATAAACATCGGATGTCGCGGCTGATAAGGAATCAAATGAATAATAGATTTACAGAATACATGAATGTAGGAGGTTTTGGTTGTGTATCTAGCATCGAAGATAAACATGGGAAGGTATTATGGAGTACATACGTATAGAATATATGAATAATAGATTGGCTAGAATACATGAATGAAGGAAACTTCATCGTGTTATCTACATTGAAAGATAAGCAAACAACAGACAGTTTATTTTATTTGTATATTTATTTGTTTTGTTGTTTTTTTTATTATTATTTATTTACTCTTTTGGAGGTGGCGGGAAGTAAGTATAGAATACATGAATAAAAGATTCACAGAATACTTGAATGCTGCGATAGAGAATGATTCTACATAAAATGCCGATGAAAGCTATATGTAATGTATGTATGCATTTATATGAATATATGTATATACATATATATATATATATATATACATGAGTATATATGCATATAAATATACATATATGTGTGTGTGTATATATGTGTATGTATAGAGAGACATATGGATATATTTATTTATGTGTATATATGAGTGTGTGTGTGTGTTATAGGAAGTATATATACGTATATATATATATATATATATATATATATATATATATATATATATATATATATATATATACATATATATATATATGTGTGTGTGTGTGTGTGTATGTGTGTGTTGGTGTGAGCGAGAGAGAAAGAACTGTGTGCGTATGTGATTGTATGACAGTGTGTGCAACTGCGCTAGCACGCACGTATGCGAGTATCTTTTAGGAAATCATTACGTATGGCTTCTTGATTTCACACACAGCCATGGGTTTATTTAATAGAGTTAGAAACATTATACAAATTTATGAAATAAACGACCTGGCATATTATGAAACATGAAGGATTGGCATAAAGGACCGCCATTTCTGCAAAGAGTCTGTACAATATGTCTCTCTGCAAATGTTTCTTTCTATATTTTATATTTCATTCGTTCCCTCGAAATAGGATATCGATTAAATAAAGTGATGGAGGTTGGGCTGCGTTTCTAGTGGAATATTTCGGTTATCTATCTATCTATCTATCACCCTCTGTATGTGTGTGTGAATATATATATATATATATATATATATATATATATATATATATATATATATATATATATATGTAGTCAATAGATGAGATCCAGCGATTCCCTGACACTTGGTAGTGCTCAAAAGATTCTGGTTTAGAGACTGATGTCTTTATCTGGGATCGAATCGGCAAGGTAAAGAATGGCTGTAAGTGGGATCAAGTTGAGCGGATATAGAAGCAATTATGCGGATAAATAAATTAGATACATCAAATATATTAAATTTTATATAATTGATATATTTGATGTATCTAATTTGTTTATTCGCATAGTTGCCTCTCTCTGTCTGTGTGCACATAATGAATCGTGGCACTCCGTCGGTTACGACGACGAGGCTTCCAGTTGGTCTGATGAACGGAACAGCCTGCTCGTAAAAATAATGTGCAAGTGGTAGACGTGTACCCTTAACGTAATTCTCGGGGAGATTCAGCGTGACACAGAGTGTGTCAAGGCTGGGCCCTTTGAAATACAGGTACAAGAGAAACAGAAAGAAAGAGTGAGAGAAAGTTGTGTACAGCAGGGTTCACCAGCACCCCCTGCCGGAGCCTCGCGGGGCTTTAAGTATTTTCGTTCAATAAACACTCACAAAGGTCGGTCTGGGAATCGAAACCGCGATCCTACGACCGCGAGTCCGCTGTCCTAATCACTGGGCCATTGAGCCTCCACACAAAACGAATATATATATATATATATATGTATATATATATATATATATATATATATATATATATATATATATGTATATATATATATATATATATACACACACACATATATTATGTATGCGAAAATGTGGCTGCGTGGTAAGAGGCCTTAATGCCTGACACCTTTGTGCTCATCTTAATCACAGCCCCAAGGCAACCAAAGCTTCCTAAACGAATTTTGTAGACAAACTGAAAAAGATCCGTCGTATCTGAGTGTATATATATATATATATATATATATATATATATACACCCACGCACATACAAACATATATACATGCATCAACATACACATATCTTTATATATGCACATACATACACGCACACATACATACATAAACACACACGAAATGTGAGAGTGATTATCCGTTGCACACACACACACACACATACACCATACTATCATGTGTTCCTATGTATAAGGAACACATACATTAATTTCTCTGAAAATCAATCGATTAATCAATCTAGTTATACTTCAGTATAATTCTCTCTCTCCTCCCCACACTTTTATATGCATAAACGTATACACACATGTATATATACAAGCGTACATGCATGGATACATACATACATACATACACTAATACAGGCACACATATATGGATGTGTGCATATATTTATCGAGAACCGCTCATAGTATCACGTATACGAATATCCTCATTTTTCTTTATCACGCCTCTACACACACACATTCTGTCATCAGGTATTGAACTATGTATACAATACAATAATGTATATGCATGAACAAAGATGCCGAAGAACACAATGAATTCTGTAGCAGAATTGCGACAATGGTATCGGAATTTAAATAAACATAGAAATTATAGTTGAATATGTCAAAATTGAATTATTATGTAGAGGCAGGGAAATCAACGTGAATATGTAATGTATTTGGTATCATCCACGAAGTCATATGATATATACATAATACATACACACACTTTATTTATCTCTCTCTCTCTCTCTCTCTCTCTCTCTCTCTATATATATATATATATATATATATATATATATATATATATATATATATATATAAAATTATAATACAGGGTATCAAGAGATACCACCACGCTGAAAAAATAGCAGTCAAATCCTGACTCTAAAACCACAATAAATGTCCGCATGGCACGATTAGCGAAAACGAAGACCAAATGAACCAGTAAAAATAAGATAATTCCAAATCCTGGATTTCTGGCTCTGCATAAATAATAATGCTCTGCCTTCATCAGTGGAATATACTCCAGTACATAAATACAAATACATGTATATAAACAGTATACTTACATATACGGACGCACATATACATATATATGCACGTATGCACACGACTAGCTTAAATATATATATATATGCACAGACACATATTTGGAGAGAGAACGAGAGAAAGACTGTCAGATTAAATATATATATATATATATATATATCCATAAAAACCCACACATACACACGTGTGTGTATGCATGTATTTATCTATATCTATGCGTGGGTGTGTGTGTATATATATATACACACATACATATATTGAATATACGAGTATGTATATGAGAGTGTGTATGTATGTATGTTTATATATATACATATACATATATATATATATATATATATATATATATATATACACATAAACTCACATTGAGATATACATACATGTATATCTCAATAACGTTATGCACCACGCGCCTGGTTAACATGGGTATATTATTTAATAAATTTATTATGAAAACGATTAATCTACTTTGGGACTCTAAATATCCTCCTCAGGGTAGAAGTGTGGAACTGACTGATGTTTTACGACCGATTATTTCTATCACCACGTTCGTTGAAGTTATATAGAAGTTTATCGGTTGTTGTTAGATTCGATGGTCCGATGGTGCTTCTATATATATATATGTACTAATATATACACACATGTGCGAGCGTGCAGATATATAGGAGTGCGGTGAATAAGTTGTCTAAATTAGGCAAAAATGATAACTCTGACATCTCATTTTCACAGATATATTTACCAAAATTACATAAAAATATCTTGAAATACTAAAGAGTAAATTAATTCAAGAAAATCGCAATTGGCTTCAACCACAGCCTCCAGACGACTTCAGAATCACCTGCAACTCTTCTGGATGGTCTCCCTGTTTAAGATGGTGAATGCTGCCATAATCCTTGCCTTCAGTTCACCTTTGGTGGTACAAGGAGTTTTGTTGGTCCCTTGCTCAACTGCGCACCACACACAATAATCAAGGCGATTTAACGTCGCCATCACTCGTGATCACTCCAAACACCATGATGTTGACTGGATGCTTGATTTTTATCAGACTGACACCCAAACACTCTGAAATGTTTGTATTGAAGCTTCAGGTGCAATGGCCAAGCAGTACAGCATGTCGTG
>NC_142953.1:5709750-5714750 GCF_046866305.1 Octopus bimaculoides
ATATATATATATATATATATATATATACACACACACGTATGCTGATATATGTGTATATACACACACGTATATAAGTATGGATATTTATATATTTATAACAAATATATACGTATGCATTTATATACATATATACACACAGACACGCATACACAGAAATAAATGTGATACTCAGATACAAGAGTACAATGTGTGTATGGTGAGGAGTACACGTGCAGAACCCAAGTTGTTTCTGCTTCTTATTGTTTTCCCTCTTCTTGTTGCTTATCTAATTCCTTGTTCGTTTTTCTAGTTTCTATTGACTGTTACTTGAGTTCATTGCGGGGACCCCATGGGAGGCGGCAATGCGATAATGAGAAGAAATTTCAAATTGCGTTTTTCTGTTTAAGTTTCCATAAAGACACGTGACTTCAATAGTAACCAAAGATAAATGTGTTGTTTGTGTATCCGTGCCTTTAACTGTGTGCACCCTTTTCTTTAAGTATCTGTATATATATGTGTGTAATGTATGTGAGAGAGTATTTCTATACCTATCTATCTGTCAGTCTGCCTATCTTTATTTGTCCGTCTATATATTTATCTTTCTATCTTTATATCTATCTATCCATCTATCTGTCAGTCTTTATATATATCTATCCATCTATCTGTCTGTCTTTCTGCCTCTATCTATCTATCTATCTATCTATCTATCTGTCTGTCTGTCTGTCTGCCTCTATCTTTATATCTATCTATCTATATGTATGTCTGTCTGTTTATCTGTCTGTGTTTCATTTCTTTCAGGCATTCGACTACGGCCACGCTGGTACACTCCCGCGAACAGTATTTGCCTTTTAACTCTCGTACACATTCCACGTAACCGCTAAATTACTAGGACGTAAACAAACCAACAGTGTTTATTAAGCGGGGTGGTAAAGAAAAGACAAACACACAAACAGACGCTCATACACGAGTTCCTGGTTGATATGTAAATTTCGTGATTAATTCTCATGGATTTTAATTTCTCTGCATGAGGGGCCCACAACGAACTTGGGATACCCTGGCCTCCAAGTCTTACCTCCAACCCTGGTTCCAGTCTTGGCCATCGTTCTTTCTTCTATGAATCACAAAATGTGACGTTTTTTTTTTCCAGACAGTGGGATATTATTTGACAGACATTTGGCTGCTATATCTAGTAGAGCGGGTAACTATGTGGGGTAGTTCTCACATTAACAGGAACCGACTTGTGACGCTGTCAGGTTAGGAATAAGCTTGGTAATATAACACAAGGCAGGCGATTTCCTATTAAAGAGGAGGTGGAAGTTTCGAATTCCTTCAGTGGCGGGTTCCTCATTATTTTTGCAATCTCGAATTGTTATTTGAAAGGTATAAAGTTTCATTCACGCGCGCACACACACACACACAGACACACACACACACACACACACACACACACACACACACACACACACACACACACACACACACACACACACACACGGTGTCATACACACATGTACTGTTGCATGTTTCACTCGTTCCAGACTGCGGATTGTGGTCATGCTGAGGCACAGCTATCAAATTCTTCATTCATTGTTTCTCAGCAGGAGGTGAAAACATTCGCACACGTTTTCAACATGAATACACGCACGCACACACTCAGAGAGAGAGAGAGAGAGAGAGAGAGAGAGAGAGAGAGAGAGAGAGAGAGAAAGAGAGAGAAAGACAGACAGACAGAGACACATTGTCTTACACATACAAACACATATATAGATAGATGCATGTCTTACAAAGACGGCCAGCTGCAGCTATCGTATATTTACAAATACACATACAAAACACATCATACGTCTTCATACACACAAGACTTCTGATCATAGAGATTAAACTACAAACATCACACATGTGCCCATATGTGTGTGTGTGTGTGTATGTATGGCGGCATGGGTGTATGTGTGTGGCTTTTATAACCCCTGGTGATTTGTTTAGACACAATTATCTGCGAATATAGATCCTATAAACAGCAAGCCACTTTTGTTTTTCATCAGGACAAAATACCTGAGCACTTAGAAGGTACGTCTGGAATATCTGCAATATCCATGTCAGGGATGCCAAAGATCTTGGGAGGAACCAGAGTATGTATGGGGTTGTGTGTGTGTGGTTGTGTAAGAAATCTTTTTGCTTTTTCTCTTTAAAAAAGAAAAAAATATTTGATACACAATGGCACACACGCACATACATCTTTCCAGTATCTTTGGCATGTATGTATGTATGTATGTATGTATGTGTATATGTATGTATGTGTGTATGTGTACGTATATATATATATATATATATATATATATATATATATATATATGCATACATATCTATTAATGTGTATGGATGTATGTCTGTGTTTGTATGTATGTATGTATGTATATATATATATATATATATATATATATATATATATATATATATATACATATATATATATATATATATATATATGCATGAGCTATGTACATGTGCGCCTATACATATTTGTACGTGTATTTATATATATGCATTTATAAATGTAATAGTTAGTACTACATACGTCACATTATATATATGTATGTATGTATGTATGTATGTATGTATGTAGACATCGGCATCTGATATAGAATACAATGAAACCAAACTCCACATTCAACTGGAAAGCGTGTAAATGCGAAACACGTGTGTTTCTTTTGAAGTCGGATAGAATCTTAAACCAAATTTGCAATACCAACATATTTATTTCACATGTCTGTGGGAAAGGCATGAGTGTCACTTCTTCCCTTTAAATTGATGTTGCTCGAGACTTCATTTCCTGTCTCGTAATCGCCCCATTTCTCTAACAGATCTGGAACGATATATATACATACATATATGAGCGTTATTTTCTTAAAGTGATATTTCCATAGCGAGTGAAGTAGTATGTGATAACTCTGTTAGATATAAACATGAGAGCTGGGGTGGGTATTGTTATCGTTATCATCATCATAATCATCATCGTTATCGTATCAACATCGTAATCATCATTATCAAACGTATGCTGCTTTTTATGAGAATATTGGTCGTTGTCGTAATTAATAACCGTCGATATTGTCACCCACAAGAAAAAAAAAAAAAAAATCTGCGGCTCCCGTGCCAGAAATTTGAAACAGTTACCTCCATTTCGTTCCAAGGCGGTGAGCTGGCAGAAACGTTAGCACGCCGGCGAAATACTTAACAGTATTTCGTCTGTCTTACGTTCTAAGTTCAAATTCCGCCGAGGTCGACTTTGCCTTTCATCGCAAATTTCAGGGTCGACAAATTAAGTACCAGTGGCGTTCTAGGGTCGATCTAATCGACTCCCCCCCCCGAATAAAAATTTCGGGCCTTGAGCCTAGAGTAGAATAGAATCGTGAGTGCGTTGGCCAAAATGCTTAAGGCACTTCTCCCTCCTTACGTTCCGAGTTCAAATTCCACCGACATTGAATTTCTCTTCTAACCTTTCTGTTGTGCAGCGGGATAGGATTGAACTCGAAACCATGTGGTTGTATAACCCATGCCAGCGTGTATGTATTGATTTGCCTACTTATTTTTATTTTGTGCGTTCTTGACAATATCTCACCTCTCACTCGCAGCGTACGTTTTCTATATTCTAAGACACCCTTGCCTGTACTGGAATGCATTCATAATAGAAACCTAAGAACCAGTTCATTTGAGAACTTGGAACCAAAAGCCACACGGTTTTGTTTATGTTCTACAGTCAGCCACAATGAAATCTGTTTGTCTTTGGCTGAAAGAATCGGTTCAGATTTCTTATCTTTATCTCACTTTTGAAACGAATGTAAGGAAATACCATATTCCGGTATCGTACGACCTGATGCTAGAAACACCAGCTAAACCTAATTCAGACTATTAATTTTTCTGAGATTTTACGAGGGGGTGCTGAAAAGTTCCTGGCCTTAAGGGTATCGCGAAAGGCTTCGTTGGAAGCCCAACTTTCCGAGTTTCTTTGCAGGGCTTAGAAAACGTAAAGGGCCGCCGCAATAAGTGAATCTAAGACGGGAATATGTTGAGTAAAACAATTAACCTACATCAACCTTGTCTTTCAGACAGAATTTGAATTTTGGTTAATTCTTTATTAGCACTTTTGTTCGTTTATCGAACTCAAGACAAAATCATCTTGTCATGAGTTCGTTAAACGAACGAAAGCGCTAATAACGAATGATCCAAAATTCTGACTACCCCCTTTTTCTCAATCTATATATATATTTTACTAAAATACCATACCAAATCGGATATTTCTAATGGCCATAACTGTTGTTAGATATTCCAGATCGATGACATTAATGCGGATGATACTCAACCAGAACTGGTTTATAGACTTGTGATCCTTCCTGGTTCAGGAACATACTATGTCAAATTTAGTATTTTTAATAGCCATCATTGTTGCTGGATATTCCAGATCGGCTTGTGATCCAACCTGGTTTACTAAAGTGCCATATGAAATTGAGTATTTTTAATGGCTATCATTGTTGCTGGATATTCCAGATCGATGAAATAAATGCAGATGATCTTCGACCAGGGCTTACTTATAGACTTGGGACCCAACCTAGTTTACCAAAATACAATATCGAATCGGGTGTTTTTAATATAATTTCAAACCAGTGAATAGACAGACAGACAAATAGATAAATGTGTCGCAAGATAGGGTGTATGGGTGCGCAAGGAGGTGGGTAGACAAGTAGGGCTATATAGATAAGTATGTACTGTGCCCTATTGAGTACTCACGTGGTAAAGGGGTGTTTATAATAAAATGTCCACTTACGAGTGGTTTAGCAGACCCTAAACGGATGTATATGCGCGATAAGTCGCAGTGTTTACACCAAACGTTGCTGGTTTATTCCGTAAACAAGTACAGTGTGTGTGGGTGTCTATTCTCTCTCTCTATGGTCCTCTCTCTTTCTATGCTCCTCTCTCTCTCTCTCTCTATATATATATATATATATATATACATATATATATATATA
>NC_142953.1:5717250-5724750 GCF_046866305.1 Octopus bimaculoides
GCCGAATCCGCTGAAAAAGCTTTGGGCGGACCGAAATTATATTAAAAGATATTTACGTCGCCCTTCCGCATTTTTCATCTTCTTATCCGTGTGTGCTTCTTAATTTTCTTGCTCTTTCTCTCTGCCTCTCTCTCTCTCTCCCTTTCTGTCTGTCTCTCTCTCTATCTCTCTCCCTTTCTCTCTCTCTCTCTCTCTCTCTCTCTTTCGTACCTCTTCCCTTCTTTTATCTATCTATCTATCTATCTATCTATCTATCTATCTATCTATCTATCTATCTCCTGATTTCTATCTCTACTTTTCTTCGTCTTGTTTTACTTTTTGGCTCCTTTCTACTTCTCGTTCAATCTCTTTCTTCTTCCTCACTGTCCTCCTCCTACTTCTGCCCATCATCATCATCATCATCATCATCACCATCATCGTGAGAATCGTTTTCGGCTCATTCGTTATATTTTTCTGTATCCTTTCCTTTTATCACTTCCATTTCATAACCATTATCATCATCATCATCATCGTCGTCATCATCATCATCATCGTCGTCGTCGTCGTCGTCCTCGTCATCATTGTCCCCGTCGTCGTCGTCATCATCATCAGGGTCATCGTCGTCGTCGTCATCATCATCAGGGTCATCGTCGTCGTCGTCATCATCATCATCATCATCATCATCGACTTTACCAAAAAATTCAAGGGTCACCCTCACCCTCACCTTCGCCACCTTATTGTTATTCTCAATATGTGACCTCCCGCTTCTCGCCAACTGTTTCCCTCTCCTCTGCCCCTCGCATCATTTACCCCTACCCCCATACCTATCCCGCCCCACCGCGCCTCACCAGTTCCACCAGAAAATCTTAATTAACATTTATGTTCGCTACACTGTAAACCCAAAGTTATTTGCCCTCACAGTTTATTGCTCAAAGACTATTTGCTACCCCCAAAAAAGTAATAATAATAATAATAATAATAATAATAATAATAATAATAATAATAATAATAATAATAACAACAACAATAATAATAATTTAAAAAATAATAGTAGTAACAATAATAATAATAATAATAATAATAATAATATATGTTCTCACAGAATTAACCGGAGCAAACTATAATAATAATAAAAAAATAAAAGTAAAGATATAAATAGATAAATAAAAATCCTCAATTACATTTTATGTTCCATTGTTCAGATTTTTGTTTTTGCTTTTTGCCTCTTGTATTTTTTTTTTGCTTTTTGCCTCTTGTATTTTTTTTTTGTTTTTCCATTATTTTTCCCTTTAGCAAAGCTACCTTCCTTTTGACTAAATTTCTTTCTAGAAGTATTCCATTTTACTCTTAGATATGTGCTTTGCACACAGCTATGTTCTGTGTGTTATGTTCCTTTAGGCGGGTAGATTAACGCTGTATAATTTCTTCCCTATTTTCGATGGGAGGATGGTTTAAGGGGACAATGTTTATCTGTTCAGTTTTAATTATTCTTTACAATTATTTTATGTTTTGTTGTATTCCTGATTTAGAATTTCTATTTGTTTCTTTAAGTGTTTTCTTTTTATTTTGTTATTAGATTTTCATGTCTTTTTGAGAAAATGAGATAAGATTTTGGCATTTTCGTCTTCTTTCATTTGAAGTTCAGTTAAGACATTTGACATCTTCCCCACTACATATATCCTGCTGATATTATTGGACTACGCTAGACAACCAGTTGGCAGAATCGTTAGCATGCCGGGAGAAAAGCTTAGCGGTGTTTCGTCTGCCGCTATATTTTGAGTTCAACTCGGAACGCAAAGACGAGTGAAATGCCGCCTAGCATATGGCCCAGTGTGCAAACGATTCTACCACTTCGATACCTTGGCAAGAGTAATGTCCACCATTTGAGAATCAATGCAGTATGGCCGAACGGTTTCAAATTTTTGCACAAATGGAGCAGTTTCGAGGGAGGGCAAAAACCGATTGCATCAGCCCCACTGCTCAACTGGTAATTATTTTATCGAGCTCGAAGTGACAAAAGGCAAAGTCGATCTCAGTAGAATTTGAACGCAGAACATAAAGAAAGACGAAATGACGGTAAGTATTTTCTACGTCGTACTAACAATTCTTCCAGCTCTCCGCCTTATAAACAGGGCCAAATGCTAGCAACCTAGCAGCATCTTTCATGTCAGTGGTAGCGATTGCAGATTGTGTTTGAAACGAGAAGAACACTGCATTGGCAATGGTTTTATTTCAACCTAAAACCGTTGCCCGAGGCCAGCAATTTCGGCGAGGGGAAAAGCCAATGGCAACGGCCCCAGTGCTCAACAGGTAATTCTTTCATTGATCCCGAATGGATGAAAGGCAGAGTCGACCTCAGCGGAATTTCAACACAGACGAAATGCCGGTAGTCAATTTGTCCATCGTGCTAACGATTCTGCCAGCTCACCGCCCGATTAACAGGGTCAATACTAGCAACCTAGCAAACATCCTTCATGTCAGTTGTAGCGACTGCGTGTTGCTTTCGAGACGAAATAGAACAATGCAGTGACGATGTTTTGATACGAACCAGAAACAGTCACCCGATATCGTATACCCAATGGAATACTCGTATCAGTATTTTTGACAAGTCCTGATATAATGTGTTATCTCACCTGTCACCTGTTCTTTTTCTCTATATTTTATTTTCCCCGTTAAGAACCTTATACGCCTTTCTTATTCAACCATTTTCTTGTTCGTCATCTTCGTTGCCTTAATCATTATCCCCATTGTTATCATTCGAGGAGAAGTTACTCCTGCCTACCATAAAATATCGTCGCCTTGATTCATCGCTCTTCTTCCAATTATTCGCCATGCTTGCAAACTTTCCCTTGCCAACGTTATCAATTGTGCTGATATCGTATCCTGTTGAGATATGTGAATTTAATTGTATATACATATGTCTTTTGTCAGAAAATTCCGTTACGTCCAACTGTCCTTCTGTCTAAAAAGAATTTCTAGCTAGAACTTTCTCTGTAAGAGTATTATTATTTCTATGATTATAAAAATTGTCTAAACTTTTATTATTAAAGGAAGAGATAATTCTAAACAAATTTTTAGATACTGAAAAACCTGTTCTAATCCTATTATTTTATAATATCTATGTTCTTTATTGTTGTTGTTGGCACTCCGTCGCTTACGATGTCGAGGGTTCCAGTTGATCCGATCAACGGAACAGCCTGCTCGTGAAATCAAGTGGCTGAGCACTCCACAGACACGTGTACCCTTAACGTAGTTCGCGGGGGATATTCAGCGTAACGCAGAGTGTGACAAGGCTGACCCTTTGAATTACAGGCACAACAGAAACAGGAAGAAAGAGTGAGAAAAAGTTGTGTTGAAAGAGTACAGTAGGATTCGCCACCATTCCCTGCTGGAGCTTCGTGGAGCTTTTGGTGTTTTCGCTCAATAAACACTCACAACACCCGGTCTAGGAATCGAAACCGCGATCCTATGACCGCGAGTCCGCTGCCCTAATAACTGGGCCATTGCGCCTCCACTATATATATATATTATATGCATTATATATATATATATATATATATATATATATATATATATATATATATATGAATCTATCTATCTATTTATCTATCTATTTATATACACATTTATATGTGTGTAGCTGTATGCACGTAGGAACACACATACACTTGCTCACAAACCAATATATGTAAACATTTAACAATTAGGTATCACCTAGTTCGTTTAGTGCTGGATTAGGAGCGAGCTTAATACAACACTTTATCTGATCCTACATCTGGTTATCTATTAATTTACTAATCTCCATGGTGTCATGATATGTAACATAGATTAGATGCTGCAGTGAACAGATCCTATCGCTGTTTATCATTTGTTTAATTAACTATTGAGTTCATAAGTCGACTTTACTCATTTTATGTGTATTATACATGTGTGTGCGTATGTGTATGTTTGTGTGTGTCTCAATTTACCTATCAAAATGCATATCATGCATACTATAGATATATATATATATATATATATATATATATATATATATATATATCTATGAAAATGATATCTCTCTCTCTCTATCTCTCTCTCTCTCTCTCTCTCTCTCTCTCTCTCTATATATATATATATATATATATATATATATATATATATATATTACTGAGGGTGATAAATTGAATTGAATATTAATTCAATTAAGATCAATTTAAAACCAGAGGCCTAGCATATAAAAAATCTGAAAATTCAGAAAAATTGTATTACATGCGTATCAGAAGGGATGACCACTAAGTGGACATACGATATGCTAGGAAGAGGTCATCCCTTCTTATACGCATGTATATGTATATATATATATATATAATATACAATTATATATATATATATATATATATATATATATATAATATATAATTATATATATATATATATATATATAATATATAATTATATATATATATATATATATATAATATATAATTATATATATATATATATATATATATAATATATAATTATATATATATATATATATATATATATATATATATATATATATATAATATATATATTATATATATATATATATATATATAATATATAATTATATATATATATATATATATATATATATAATATATAATTATATATATATATATATATATAATATATATATATATATATATATATATAATATAAATTATATATATATATATATATATATATATATATATATATAATATATAATTATATATATATATATATATATATATATATATATATATATAATTATATATATATATATATATATATATATATATATATATATATAATATATATATATATATATATATATATAATATATAATTATATATATATATATATATATATATAATATATAATTATATATATATATATATATATATATAATATATAATTATATATATATATATATATATATATAATATATAATTATATATATATATATATATATATATAATATATAATTATATATATATATATATATATATATATATATAATATATAATTATATATATATATATATATATATATATATATATATATATATATATATATATATACAGGATGGCCTAGAAATCACGAAGGGGTTTCAATATTGAATAATTTTCTTAGTAATTATTTAATTTTTATTTTATTTCAGATTTATATAAAAAAAGACCCTGAAATTTAAGCATGGAAAAGTACGCTAGTGAACAGCGAACACATATTCTGAAATGTTATTACCAGAACGAAGGATCAATAATTCGGACTCAAAGAGCAAATCGTGAATCAATGGTCAGGCGATTAACTGGTCTTTCTGAGGTATTTATTACATCAACCTCGAAAGAATGAAGGCAAACTCGACCACAGTGGGATTCGATCTCAGAACGTAAAGACGGATAAAATGCCGCTCAGTATTTTTTCCGGCGTGTTAACGATTCTGCTACTTCACGAGCGGGTAAGTCGATTATATCGACCCCCGTGTTCAACTGGTACTTATTTTATCGACCCCGAAAGAATAAAAGCAAACTCGACCTCGGTGGAATTTGAACTCAGAACGTAAAGACAAACAGAACGCCGCTAAGCATTTTCGTCCGGCCTCCCATCAATTCTTCCAGTTCATTGCTTTACACATCATGCAGAATATCGATCAATATCGATCAGTATCGATCAATATCTTGTTTCTGCTTCAAAATGGTAAAAGTTGGGTGAATTGACGGACACGGAGACATTTGGTTGCTATTTCTGGCATTCGAACAACCACGTGGTGGCTTTATTGTGGTGGTTTTATTGATGATTCAGTCTAATTAATTTGGCAACAGATTAAGAAACGGAAAGAAAGAAAAAAAATATAAAAAGAAAACGCGCATTTAATTTGCGGTTGCGTTTAATGGTTTTGCGTGTGAAACATTTTGTAAATTTTTTTTGCTTTCTAATTATTAAAGCAGGAGAAGAATAATTATGGTAGTGCTGTTGATGTTATTGTTGTTGTTGTTGACGACGTCGACGACGACGACGACGACGATAACGATGGTGATGGTGATGATGGTGATGATGATGATGTTGATGATGATGATGATGATGATGATGAAGAAGAAGGTGATGATGATGATGATGATGATGACGACGATGATGATAGTTACGGTAATGATGATGGTGATGATAATGATGATGGTGATGGTCATGGTAATGACAATGATGACGATGATGGTGATGGTCATGGTAATCGTGATGATTATAATGATTAGTGATGGTTATGGTGATGATGATGATGATGATGATGATGATGACGATGGTTATGCTGATGCTGATGGTGACGTTAATGTTGATGGTTATGATGACGGCGATGGTGATGGTTATGCTGATGGTCATGTTTGTGGTGATGGTGATGGTTAGGGTTACGGTGATTTTGTTGGTTACGTTTGTGGTGATGGTTATGGCGATGATGATGATGATGATGGTTATAGAGATACCGATGGTTATGCTGCTGATGATGGTGATGCTGATGCCAGCTGTGGTAAAAGCTGGGGTTGGAGGTTAGTAATATATTTAATTATTTATTTCATTTAATTTCTTTGTTAGCGACAGTGTCGCTAATTAAGTGACATAAATTAGACAAGCGTGCGAAGCTGATTAACCAGAAACTGTCCTGTTCGCATCAGTGCATTGTCAAAAAACATTTCGCGGTCGCCATATCTCCACCACCACCACCCATACACCACCACTAACTCCACCACCACCCATACATCACCACTAACCCTACCACCACCACCATGACCACCACCACCATGACCACCACCACCACCCATACACCACCACTAACTCCACCACCACCACCACCACCAACAACAACAACAACAACATTGCTCCCGCCACAACCACTGTCAAGATTACAGTTACCATCACAATCAGAACCCCCTCTCACAACCACTACTACTGCTACTGCTGCCAACACCATTACTACTACTACTACTACTACTACTACTACTACTACTACTACTACCACCACCACCACCACCATCACTACTACTACTACTACTACTACTGCCACAACCACCACTGTTATTACTAACAACAACACTATTCTCGCCACAACAACTACAACCTCAATCCCGGCTGCTGCCGTCGCCACCATCATTGTAGTCATCGACGCCGTCTCCACTCACCGCCACTAAACACTAAATTGACATTTCAGAAACGTGTGGCGCATTTGTTAATTAAATCAGGGAATACCACAATCCATAGCTAATACCACTGCCGCCACCACAACTACCACAACCACCCCAACCACCAGTACCACTACCACCGCCACTGCAACCACCACTGCCACAACCATAACCACCGTTACGACCACTACCACCAGAACCGCAACCAACACCGAAACCACCACCACCACCACCAACACAACCACCTCCACCAACAACAACAGCATAACCACCACCACCACCATCTTCACCACCACCATCGACACCTCCACCACCACCATTAAATAATGGGATCAACTAGTTTTTA
>NC_142953.1:5729750-5737250 GCF_046866305.1 Octopus bimaculoides
CCAGAAGAGGGCGCAGTGGGCAGCAAACTCATCTGGATTGTTGACGGGGCTTAGATGTTTTGCGCCATCTATCTGCCATTTTGATTTTGTTATTTATTTATTTATTCATTTATTTCCTTGTTTATTAATTTATTTATTTTTATTCGCACCGGGGTTCGATTTACTGATTGTTCCCCCGCTCTATATATTCATGTATGTGTGCGTATACACACACACACACACACACACACACACACACACACACACACATACACAGTCCTTCAGTTTTTCTAAGCCCTGTAAAACTACTCGAAATGCTGGGCCTCCAAATAGGCTTTTCGTGATACATCTTAAAACTGGCCACTTTTCAACACTCCCACGTATGTATATATATATATATATATAATGTAGTAAGCATTTGTATGTATACATATATGTGTATGTGCATAAATATTTATATGTGTTTTTCTCTGTGCGTATATGTTTATATAATATATTCAACTTTCTTCGGAAGTGTAGGCCATGGGATCAGCTTAAATATATTAGGACAACATACCAAAGTATCGAGTTCTTTTTTTTTTCCCTATTCGGGAAGACCTCCAGCGCATGCGTACGCATATCTATATTGATGCGTCCATTTAAACACGAACGCACGCGATACTCACAGACACAGAAACACGCACAATAAACAACAAACACACATACACATACACACACACATACACGAATGGCGTGATATGGAAGAAAAACGTAAAAGTGTTCCATGAACGTCTGTGTTTGAAATGTTTATCGATCTATTGTTTATTTACGTGTATCATGTGTAATGCAAATGAGAAGATGACGAATTTATGTCTGAACTGTTTTGTGCACACAGCTCCATGATCGTTTGTTGTGTAAATATAGCAACGAACCCTAGAAATGACAAACCACTGCATCTCAAACGGCACACAATGCTATTTTTACCGTTAGCCATTTCTAAAAGTACAGTTAATCTTATTTAACTGTTATTTAACAAGGGTTAACCTGAGATTAAATAAAACCAACAGCACCACTGTCGTTCACGCAATCCGATGCCCATTCCTTAACCATATAACCTATAAGACGCTCTATCCCGAAACAAACGTACCAATAGATATCCCATATCCCACCATTAACCTTAGGCACGCACTGCAATATTTCACGAAGAGGACGGGTCCAATATACAGGGGCGAGTGGGGTCGCTTCTGAATCTATTTTACTTGACAGGTAATGAAGTCGTATAAGGATAATGATAATGGCGGTGATATTAATGATGATACTTGTGATGGCGACGCTATTGAGGGAGGTGACGGTAATGGCTGATTTTGATGGAGTTTGTGGTGAAGGTGTTGGCGTTAACATCGGTGCTATTGGTGGTAATGTTTTTTGTAAGGATGGTAATAGTAATAGTGAACGAGGATATTGCTTGTAAATAGGAGGCAAGGTACACAGTTGGATTTTACTGTTAATGGTGATAAGCTTAAGGACAATTATGATAAATTGTGCGAGTCTAGTTGGCGTAGAATGAAGTACATTGGGGGTAAAGGGTTGAGGGATGAGTGAGGAGCTCGCATCAGAATTCGGTGAGGAGAAGGGCTTGAGATGAAATTAAGGAATACTGACAAACTAATCATGAAAGACGAGGGCAAACTGATATGATATGATATGAAATGATATATATAATATATATTTACATATAGACACACAGTCACACACACACACACACACGTATTCCTATATATATACGTGTGTGAGTGTGTGTATGTACATTGATATATGTATTTGTTTATATATATATTTATGTTTCTATAAGATTATATATGTGTTCACGTGTATAAGCACACTCATAAACACACACACACACACACACACATACAGACTTACATAAACCTATATATGTAGATATACATATTTATTCATATGCAGCATGAAGGGCAGCGGAATGATGAAGATTCACCTTCGGAATGAATGTGTGCGTGTGTGATATATGCAAGAATTATATGCAATATATATGTGTTTGTATGTGTGTGTATATATATACCTGTGAGGTTTGTATCTATATCATATATACATATCTATCTATCTATCTATCTATCTGTTTCTTTCTCTCTCTGTCTGTCTCTTTCTCACTATGTCTGTATACATACATATGTATAACACACACACACACATATATAAACATAAATACTATATACTTTTGCTATATAATATGGTCCCCTGCCCCAAAATTTCAGGCCTTGTGCCTAGAGTGGAAAATAATATTATATATAAGTATATATATATATATATATATATATATATATGTATGTAATGTAAATATATTGTATACTGTATATTATATTGTATATTGTATATTATATATATACACACACATATGTACGTTGTGTGTGTGTGTGTGTGTGTGTGTCTGTGTGAGAGTGCATTTTTATATACTTCTACCAATGTATTTGTATACCAATATTAGTTTACATCTGCGTTGGTATATATATTTTTATACATATGAATATTATATGATATGCTTAATATATAATAGATACATGTCATATATATAATATATATTATGAGACAACATTTATATGTATGTATATATGTATGTATGTATGTATGTATGTATGTGTATGTATCTCTATATATCTATGATACATCTACAAATATCTATAGGCACAGATATTGAAAAAATATATACCCACGTTTCATTGGCAATTAAGCATGACATAGTTTCTCATTTTTTATGTCCTTTTTAGAATTGTTGTTCGCAATTTCTACCAAACACTGCAGCCATGTTGTCTTCACATCACAGCAAGACATCAGTGTCGTGTCAAGGTGTAACATTTCTTTTGTATATCTTCGCACTCTCTCTGTCTCTTTCTTTCTTTCTTTCTTTCTTTCTTTCTTTCTCTCCGTATATATGTATATGTTTATATATGTATATATATCGGTATTATACGTATGTATACCTATGCATAATAATGTACCACTTGCATATATATATATTTATATACACTCATACATGCACACACACACACAAACACGCGTACATACATACATGCACACACACACAAACACACACACACACACACACACACACACACACACACACACACACACACACAATAATTCCTGCGTGTTTATAACCAGGTGTATATAAGTGCGTGTTAGTGTGTTATATCGAACGTGAGAAAACTTACTGAATACTTTGAATACCAGCGGAACACATTACATATATATTCTTTTCTTCTTTTACTTGTTTCAGTCATTTGACTTCGGCCATGCTGGAGCACAGCCATAAAGAGAATTTTAGTCGAAGAAATATACGTATATATGTTTTTCGTTTTTAGTCGAAGTATAATATATTCAGGGGCAAATAATTCGCGAGAAAAATATAATACTCGAAAATTACTTTGCTAAGATATTATTAATTAATCATCTGTTATCATCTGGAATGACTATTTAAAAAAAAATGATAATAACAGAATTAATTATATAGGCGATTTCAGCGCAGATTTCAATACGGGTGGTTGGGGGGGGTCTCTATTAATGGTAACAAGGCTCCAAATTTTGTGGAGGAGGGGGGGGGGGCAGTCGATTAGATCGACCCCAGTACTCAACTGGAATTTGAACTCGGAACGTGAAGACAGACGAAATACGGCTAAGCATTTCGCACAGAATGCTAACGTTTCTGCCAAGCTCACCGCCTTAAATTAATATATATTGTTTTCTACTCAAGGCACAAGGTCCCAAATTTTTGAGGAGGAGCCAGTCGATTAGATCGACCCCAGTACGCAACTGGTACTTAATTTATCGACTCTGAAAGGATGAATGGCAAAGTCGACCTCCGCGGAATTTGAACTGGGAACTTAAAGATAGACGGAATACTGCTAAGCATTTCGCCCGGCGTGCTAACAATTCTGCCATCTCGCCGCCTTTGGAGTTTCAATTATATTGGTGGTGCTGTAACAGAGTGCAGTTACATTTTGATTTCACGTGATGTCTACAATGTTTTGTAGACAGCCGCTTTGATACAATCGTAGCTCGGACATAAAACGAAACATTTGCATAAATAAATAAGGAAATAACATAAATAAGTAAAAATATATGTAAATAGATAAGGCGAATATAAAGGAAACGTTGTAATGGATTTGTGATTAAGCAGACAGAATATGAAAGAACATTTAGGAATATAGGAATGGCCGACTGACATAATGCAATACAACCGAATGAAATAATCAAACGAACGAAAGAACGAAAGATTAAAAGAATGACTGAATTGAATGAATAACTGAATGGTGGAATCAAAAAACTCGAAATATTGTTTGAATAGAGGCTGGTTTGGTGAATGAAGGAAACAAAAAATAGACGATGATGGTGTAGGGAACTTTCTGTTCGTCGAAACAGAAATAACAGGGCCAAAACATACACGTGTATATATATATGTGGGTGTGTGTGTGTGTGTGTGTAGATGTGTGTGAGCTTATTTTGTTTTATGGTATTTATGCTTTTAACTTGTTCCTTTCATTAAATTGCGTATATATTACATACGGACACATACAGTAATATATGTGTCTGTTTGGCTGTCAGTCTGCATGTGCTTGAATGTTTCTGCTAATCGGAATACGAATTACAAGCGTACATTATATATGTGCCAGTGTGTGTGTGTGTGTGTGTGTGTGTGTGTGCGCGCGAGACTGTAAGTATGTACGTATGCATCTATCTATCTATTTAGCTAGCTAGCTATATATATATATATATATATATATATATATATATATATATATATATATATATATATATATATATATGTATATATATATATATATATGTATGTATTTATACATAAACATATACATATATATATACATACATATATATACTATTATAGTGAACCGCTTAATTGTTGCTTTCATTGAACTTTGTGTGTGTATGCGTATATATATATATATATATATATATATATATATATATATATATATATATACACACACATTCACACACACACAAATATATATATATATATTATATAGCGTGTGTTCGTCTGTTCGATAGACGTGTGTTGTTTCTAAGTGAATGTGTTTTAGGGGCGGTAGATTTCGTTATTTAATTTTTAATACAATTACATGAGTAAACAATGAAGTTAATAAAGAGCGGAAGAAGAAGTTACACACACACACACACACACACACACACACACACACACACACACACACACACACACACACACACACACACACACACACACACACACACACACACAATCAATAGCCAATCGAAACAATGCAGTTCACATACCCAGCATTTACTCTACCCCAACGAATACCCTCCGCAAATTTCTCATACAAAATCTACATGGAAATAATATAATAAAATACAAATAAAATATTAAATATAAATTTATAATAATATAGAAATAACTAAAAATCAATATATTGATTTATTTGTTGTGTTATGTATTTTTGTTATTTTTATTATTTTATTGAATATTTTTATTTTATTTTATTCTTGCTATTGTTTTAGTTGACTTCTGCGAATAACATTCCGACTATGATTGTTTTTTCCCAATATTTTTAGACAAAAATAATAAAAGGAAATAAAGGAAGGGATAAATTAAATAAACAATAAAACAAAAGATTCAGTTTCTACCCCCTACTCTTCCCGTTGAATCCCATATTCATATAAAAATATTCATATAATAAAAACTGATTACAACAAAAAAAAAAATATGTATATTATTTAAAAAATAATATTAGGGCAACAGCGAGTGACATTTTGTGCTTCGGATAAACGAGAAGAAGCAAGACAATAAAAATGAGAAATTGAGCGAGAGAGAGAGAGAGAGGGGGGGGAGTGAGAGGGAAAAGAGAGAAGAGAGGCGGGATGAGAAAGGCAGATAAATAGATTGACAGAGAGAGAGAAACTTAAAGAGGGATAGAAGCCCCCCACCCCAGATCCTAAGCTTATATGGCAATCTCGAAATCAAATCATATTATTAGTAAATTTCTAGCTGGTTGCGGTAGAGAGTATTCATGTATGCGTACGGATGTGTGTGCACAAAAATCATATATACACACGCACATATCTGTGGTATGTGTGTGTGTATATATATATATATATATATATATATATATATATATATATATATATAGATAGATAGATAGATAGATAGATATATAGATAGATGTATCAGTACACATGCATCCATTAATATATATATATATATATATATATATATATATATATATATATACACATATATATAAATACAAACATATATATACTTATCTGTATACACTTACACACACACATACAAAGTATATATGTATATATAATAAATCTCTGAGCGAGGTATATACATATACATATATATTTATATATATATATATATATATATATATATATATATGCATCCAAGCATATTTTATATATGTGCATATATATATATATAAAGTTAGAGTTGAGTGACTTAGTGGTCAGGGTTTTGTATTAACAATCTTAAGGTTGCAGTTTCGATACCTGCACCAGGCGACGCGGTGTATTTGAACACACCACTTCAACTCACTTCGCTATAGGCAATATGTGTTTTTTTTTTTTTGTGGGATCCGGTGGCAGCAAACGGAAGGGCTGCCCCGGGTGGCACACACTCTAGCTATGTTAGTAATGTGGCCGTCTGTTGCTTTCTTTACCAGTTGAATCCTTTTTACGAAATGATGACCAATACCTTAATTATTTGTTCTTTTACCATTTTACCGAATGATCCAGTGAGGATACACATTTGTCAGGAGTTGCCTTGGATATTGCTTCAGCCGCGCCCCGTAACCAAACATCACACGGATTCACATCTGGCGAGCTTGAATCGTGAACGCCTAGTGGCTCTGCCTTCGATCGACTTCCTCCGTGTAAAAAGTTCACAGCTTAATCCCCTCGGTTATTTCTCTCAAGTATTCATTCCTACACCGTAATGTTTGATTTTAGCGTATCAAACGATAAATATTAGAGGCAGCCCAACTAAGCCCTCTTACATCTCCAAAACCTAGAACGGTGTTTTCTTCTGCAATGCAAAAAAAAAAAAAAATTCCGCAGCTTAATTCCCTCAGTGGTTTCATTCACACATTTCTCATACATCGTAATGACGGAAATGAAGAAATATCAGGGATTGGCGTTAAAATGTTTGTAGTTTCACTTTCACTTTCAACGTTAAACATTTACTTTGGCGATAATTTCACTGATGGCTACAATCTCATGAACAGCTGACATATCAAGTGCAAGGAATACATGATAGATATGGAAAATAGTATGCATTATACTGTTTCTGTTAAGTTTGTTATGTGAATAGGAATGAAAGAGGTGGAGGAATGGGATGGGTTTGTACTTGTATGTGTTTGTGTATGTTTGTACGTGCTTGTATAGCTCTGTCTATAATTGGTGTGATTATGATGTGTGTTTGTGTGTGTGTGTGAGTGTGTTTCTCTATGTATGTTCCAATAATGCTCGAATAAGATAGGTAAAAAA
>NC_142953.1:5749750-5757250 GCF_046866305.1 Octopus bimaculoides
GTTTCTGTCTACCAAATCCACTCACAAGGGTTTGGTTGGCTCGAGTCTATAGTAGAAGACACTTGTCGAAGGTGCCACGCAGTAGGACTGAACCTGGAACCATGTGGCTGGTAAGCAAGCTACTTACCAGACAGCCACTCCTGCACCTACAATTCTATACTTTTCCTTCATTATTTATTTATACATTTTACTCATGTTCTTTCAAGAAAACCGGAAAATCTAGAAATCCGTGTCACTTCCAGTCCGATGCTTGTTGGATCTTTGCTCTGCTACTGTATTCAGTTGGTCCAAGAAACAAACGGAAAATATAACAGAAGGAAGTTAAATTCCTGAAGTTGGAGAGATGGTCAAGAATGCTAAACTAATTCATAATCACCAGAGTAGGCATTCTTAATCCATTTGTAAACCCCAGGCAACGTCGTTTATCTACACCAAGAGAATACAGATTTCTGCAAATAAGTGACCGACCGTAGCGCCAAAGATTTATGGAATCTGATCACGCGATTTTCTAGAATTTTCACAATGCCTGGTATCGCCAATTTTACAATGATGGCATATTCGTCCTTTTAGTAGTAACAGCAGTGGCAACAGCCGCAGTAGTAGTAATAGCTTGATTCAATATTATTGGTCTGAACCTTAACGAAGTCGTTCACCATTTAAAATATCGATACATTTATATAATGACGGACAAAATGCTGCTAACAAGTTTGTCCGGCGTGCTAACGATTCTGCCAGTTAATAATAATAATAACAATAATAATAATAATAATAATAATAATAATAATAATAATAATAATAATAATGGTGCTATTAAGTTAGACATGGCCTGGACTAATCTTTGGTCGAAACATATCCAAATTTATCTAAATTTAATAATTAATAATAATAATAATAATAATAATAATAATAGTAATAATAATAATAATAATTAATTCTGTTTTATTGGTCACAAGGGCTAATATAAATCAAAAACATTTTAAGGACAAAATAATAACCCTTTCTAGGCCTGAAATTTTGGGGGACGGGGGGAGCCAGATTAGATTAACCCCAGTGTTCAACTGGTACTTAATTTAGCGGCCCCGAAAGGATGAAAGGCAAAGTCGACCTCGACAGAATTTGAACTCAGAACATAGCGACGGGTGAAATACCACTAAGCATTTTGCCCGGCGTGCTAACGATTCTGCCAGCTCAACACCTTGAAAGAAGATGCTGCTGCTACTACTACTACTACTACTACTACTAATAATAATAATAATAATAATAATCACTTTAGACACTTTAGATCAAAATCAAACAGAATGTCAATAGAACTATCGAGACACTTGGCATGGTAATGCAAACTTCGTCAGCGGATACTCTTGTATAGACTATCGCTAGACCATTCAATATTATTGGCGAATACTTATATAGACCATTCAGTGATGGTTGTATGCAATTAAATGGCCCTCATACAGAAGACGTAAAGGAAGTTTTTGTGTATGTGTTGTATACAGAGAGAGAGATTTGTAATAAATACATACATATGAAGGTAAACAGTGAAAAGAAAACCATACAATAATAATGATACACGTATGTGTATGTATTTGTGTATATATAGGGGTGGTGTTGGTAGTGGTGGTGGTGGTATGATGTATGTGTATGTTTAGTATGTATGAACTTATACACCTATAGGTAGTATAGATAGGTAGGAAATATATTTGCATATGTACATATGTATGTATGTGTGTGTATATATAAATGTATGTGTATGCATATATACATATATATATGTATGTATATATGTGTATGTATGTATGTATGTATCTATCTATCTATGTATATATATATATATATATATATATATATATATATATATATATATATACGCAAATATGTATACGAATGGTTATTGAACGTTTTAACGTAACATTTATTATAATTGATAAGTAGCATCATCATCGTGGTCATATTCTTACTCTTAACATCTGTGGCTCTATTAGTAATAGTAATAGTAGTAGTAGTAGTAGCAGCAGCAGCAGCGCTGATAGTGCTGATGGCTGTTGCACATTACGCCAGTGGTGTTTCTGTTTGATGTAGTCTAAAAAATGATGGTCCCCTTGGTGGCATTTTATATATATAGCTTTCTTTAATATTTCGTTGACGACTTTCCTTTCCTCCCTTACGTCTTTCTTTTCGTTTTTTTTTTGTCTTTTTTTTGCCGTCTAATAGTTATCTCTATTAATGGCTTACTGAATATGTCGCTTTTGTCTTCCAGGAGGGGAAATGTAAACTATCAGCCACACATTGGGCGCCATATTGTCCCATCTTCATTCGCCGTATGTATACATACATACGTACGTACGCAAACACACACACAGAAACACACACAAACACACAGACGCATATATCTATATATAAAGATACACAGAAATGTATGTAAATAGATACATATAAACATATAAATATAAGCATGTGTGTGTGTATACACATATATCCGTATATATAAATATATATATATATATATATATATATATATATATATATATATATATACATGCACACACAAGCCAAACATACACATATTACAGATGTGTCTATAAGTATATATACATGTATACACACACACACACACACACACACACACACACACACACACATACACACACACATATATATATATAGATAGATAGATATGTCCGTATGCGGTTAGATGCAATTATACGCATATGTGTGTGTGTGTGTATATATGTAAATGTATACCTGTGCGTATGAACATTTCCATGTAAATATTTGCAATCAGCCGTGTGTATATTTCGTTATGTGTATGAGTGTGTGTGCATGTGTATGTGCATGTAAGACAGTGTATACGCTCATTGGAGTGACGTAGACTATGTTTGTCGGAGTAATATTATGTGCGTATATGTGTAAGCATGTTTCAAACTTTCAACGTATTAACTTACGTATATAACATTGTATATGTATGCGTTTTGTTTTTTCTGGTGAGTGTGATTGGCAGTGTGGTGATAAATTAATGGGCTTTTACTGCTTTTCACTAAGGTAAACATACCAGTGTGACAGACGGCCATTTATGAGTAGTTTAAAGAGAGTACATGTATGTGTGTACGTTCTTGTATATATATATATATATATATATATATATATATATATATATATATATATAATGTGTGTCTTCATGTAATTTCGTGCGGGTGTATCCATATGACTGTGTGTGTGTATATATATGTGTATGTGGCTAGATATCTCTTGCTGGGTGTTTATATGCAAGTGAGTATGTATGGAAGTGTGTTTACGAGTGAGCAAAATCGCTCTTTCTGCGTAGAATGTATTATTTAGATTGTAACAATCTATACATTCACATACACACATTATTATACAGAAACTAAAGCATATATTCAAACACACACACGCACACATGTATATATTACATACACGCCCAAACAGACGCTTGCACAATACACACACGTATATACACATATATCTATATATATATATATATATATATATATATATATATATATATATATATATATATATACAAACATATAAATTTATATATCTATAAATAAATGTAAATATATATATATTGTGTGTGTGCGCGCATAAATACATACAGATATATATATGTGTATGTATGTGCACATAAACATGGCGGGACCGGAAGCAGATTGTTTCGTAATATATCAAGTAAGTCAGTATTTTGTTCTTACTAAGTACTTTTAACTTCAACCCATAAACCCAGTGTAGTGATCATGGTATCGTATTCCTCAATACAATCTCTCTCTCTCTCTATATATATATACTCTTTTACTCTTTTACTTGTTTCAGTCTTTTGACTGTGGCCATGCTGGAGCACCGCCTTTTAGTCGAGCAAATCGACCCCAGGACTTATTCTTTAGAAGCCTAGTACTTATTCTATCGATCTCTTTTGCCGAACCGCTAAGTTACGGGGGCATAAACACACCAGCATCGGTTGTCAAGCGATGTTGGGGGGGGGGGGGAGGACAAACACACACATACAAACATACACACACACATACATATATATATAAATACATATATACGACGGGCTTCTTTCAGTTTCCGTCTACCAAATCCACTCAGAAGGCTTTGGTCGGCCCGAGGCTATAGTAGAAGACACTTGCCCAAGATGCCGCGCAGTGAAACTGAACCCGGGACCATGTGGTTGGTAAGCTAGCTACTTACCACACAGCCACTCCTATATATATATATGTATATCACATGATCACGTGACCAGCTAGGCCAGTTCTTCCCAGCTTGGGGTTCACGGAACCCTGGCGATCCGTGAACTAAACTGAAAATGGATGGCAAGGGGCACTGCAGCAGCCTGGAATGAAGTGTCTTGCTCAAGAACTTCACGCGCCGCTCAAGGAGTGGCTGTGTGGCACATGATTCCAGGTTCGCAAAGAAGAAGAATGGAGAAGATGAAAAAGAAGAGGAAAAAAGAAAACGAAGAAGGAAAGAAGGAAAAGAAGGAAAAGAAGGAAAAATAAAAGGAAAAGAAGAAAACGATGAAGGAATGTATAATAATAATAATAATAATAATAATAATAATAATAATAATAATAATAATAATAATAGTCTAAAAACAGAAACAATTCCTATCATAGTAGGTGCCTTAGGTATAATAAAAAAAATATTCAGACAAATACATAACAAAAACACCAGGACTTACAAATATATATAACATACAGAAAATTGCACTACTGGGTACTGCACACATTCTACGCAAAACACTTTCAATACAGTAACCATAAGAGCATCACAGCAAACCACAGCACATACCCAAGGCACACAGAGCTACGCTCGGTAGTGAAGTGAAAGCACGATATAAAAATAAAACTACTGAACAACAATAATAATAATTATAAGAAGAAGAAGAAGAAGAAGAAGAAGAAGAAGAAGAAGAAGAAGAAGAAGAAGAAGAAGAAGAAGAAGAAGAAGAAGAAGGAGGAGGAGGAGGAGGAGGAGAAGGAGGAGGAGGTTTTGGAAAGAAGACTTCACCTCAGAAAGAGAATGCTCACCATTCTAACATTTGTGGCACTGTTTTGTTGATCCGGATCTACTTGAAGCTAAACAATACATTCCTCTCACATGATGATCAGTATCAATGGACGAAACTCTTGACCGGTGAGTCACTCCGTGAAATCGCGCAGATAAGACGTAAAGAATATATATATATATATATATATATAATCAACTCATGCTTTCTCTTCTGTTTTCGTGCTCAGATGACCAAGTTTACATACATACGTTCACATACAGATTCCAGCATCCATACTTATATACACACATACGAATATACACACACATAGATATAGACATATGTATTCATACAGACATACGTTCATATACACATACACATATAAACATACATACATATATAGACCTATATACACATAGATACAGACATATTTACATATATACACGAACATATATATACATATATATATATATATATATATCCATACATACATACATGTATATTCACATATATACAGGCATACATTCTTACATACGTACACACAAAGATAGGCATACATACATATATACATACATATATAAAAACATACATACCTACATACGCAAACACACACACACGTATATATACATACATACCCTCCAGAGGTGTTTTTTTAGGACCATATGTCACACAGTTTGCGTGACAAAATCATCTTTCCATAATTCATAGAATACCGCTAAAAATTAGTATTCGCTTAAATATTGATTTCTGCTTTATTGTGTGATATTTCGTTTTCTTTCCAATATGTGAGTGTATCTGCGCATGCGTGTGTAAACACAATTATATATTAATAAATAAAGAAGCTAAACGTAAATGAAGTAAAAAGAATAATAATAATAATAATAATAATAATAATAATAATAATAATAATGAAAATAAAATTTACAAAACCAAATAAACAAACATACACGGTATCACCATTGTAGCATATTTCGTCTTAAAGTGTCCCATGGTTTTATTAAAAAAAAAAATTATATTGTTATTTTTAAGACAACTTATAGTATCTGAAGTGCTGCAGATGGTATTTACGTTGTACTGAACATAACATATTTTCGGTTAGAATAACCCACACATACATACATACATATATTTTTTTTTAATGTTTATGTATGTACACACACACTCGCGCGTGCGAACACCCACACCACCACCACCACCACCACCACCACCACCACACACACACACACACACACACGCACACACACGCACACACACACACACACACACACACACACGCACACACACACACACACACACACACACGCACACACACACACACACACACGCACACACACACACACGCACACACACACACATACATGCATATAATACATGAGAAATTAATGGAGTGATGGTTTAAGAGAAAATTAAAAGTGGTTTTTATGGAAAGTAGGGACGCAAGGTTAAAATATCAAGCAATATTGTTTAAGTTATTTATAACTAAATGAATTTTGCACACATACACACGCTCACGCACATACGTCATGTGCACATGTATGTATATAGATGCATATATACATATATATATACACCTAGACATATGTGTTTCGGTATGTTTATGTGCGTATACACAATGGCTAAGAGAGGGCAACACTAACAAAACATACATACTTATATCGCAATGAACAAGCAGTTTAACATCTTTCTATAATATTTTTATATGCCTGGGTGTGTGTGCATATACATACATATATATATATATATATATATATATATATATATATATATATATAGAGAGAGAGAGAGAGAGAGAGAGATAGATAGATAGATAGATATATACCACGCGCACATGACAATATTATTTTAAAAGGCCAACGGGAAAAATGCTTAACGACATTTCGTCCGTTTTTACGTTCTGAGTTCAAATTCCGCCGAGGTCATCTTTACGTTTTATCCTTTCGGGAGCCAATAAAATAAGAACCAGTGGATCACTGGGGTCGATGTGATCGACTAGATGCCTCCCCCAAATTCCAGGCCTTGTACCTATAGTAGAAGGGGTTATTATTATGATGAAGGTGGCGTGCTGGTAGAATTGTTAGCACGAATGGGAAAATGCTTCGCCGCATTTCGTCCGTCTTTATGTTCCGAGTTCGAATTTCGCCGTGGTCATCTTTGCGGTTTGTCCTTTCGAGGGTCGATAAAGTAAGAACTGATAGCTTACTGGCGTCGAGATGGTCGACTAGATTCCTCCTGCGAAATTCACGGCCTTGTGCCAAAATTTGAAGCCAAAATTACTCGAACATTTACCGGTTTACTAATAGTTACTGTCCAAGTCCCATGCCACTTCCTCTAGGGAATCGTAGGTATTCGAACACGAACGCAAAAATACACACAACCATACATATAGCCATATACGTTTATATATGTGTGTATATGTGTGTGTGTGTGTGTGGGCGTGCGTATTTGTGTGTGTGCATACATATTCATACATAAATATATTTGTGTATATTTATGTGTGT
>NC_142953.1:5769750-5774750 GCF_046866305.1 Octopus bimaculoides
ACGAACACTAGAACCAAATTATTCGTGCAGGTTTTTTGCCAGTTTGAAACCGCTGGACGACTTTCCTCGGACTACAAGAGACTATAATCTATTAAGCACGAAATTCTATATATAGTAAGAAACCATCATGAATACCATTCCAACTACATTCGCAAAAAACAAAAAAAAACAAAAAAAAAAACAGATTCAATGAAAAAATATCAAATATATATTCAGCGATGTATGGTATGATACGCAGTAGCAAACGGCTGAAACGTATCTTATATACAATATTATTCAAATAAGCGTAACTTAGTACATAAAATTTTAATATTATATTTTTATACAGAAATTCATTTATATTCAGTGAACGTACGTTGAATAAAATTTAGTTATTGCGGTGTATGTATATTTAGCAGTATCATCCTTTTATATATAAAGGACATGTCATAATCATATTTATATTACATGTATATAGAATGCATGTTATTGGTTTATAGACAAAATATACAAATACTGGTAAATAAACCTAGTCAAGCAATATATATGATGTGCAGTAAATATTCTCCATCAAAGGTTTGATATCTGTGTTGTGCGGATACGTTTATTAAAATGCAACTTATTCTCAAAATGACCGATAGGTATAATAGTATTCCTTTATTCTTTTACTTGTGTCAGTCATTTGACTGCGGCCATGCTGGAGCACCGCCTTTTGGTCGAGCAAATCGACTCCAGTACTTATTCTTTGTAAGCCTAGTAGTTATTCTGTCGGTGTCTTTTTTGATGAACGGCTAAGTTACGGAGACGAGAACACACCAGCAGCACATGTCAAGCGAAGTTGGGGGTGGACAAACACAGATACACAAACACACACACACACACACACACACACACACACACATATACATATATACGACGGGCTTCTTTCAGTTTCCGTCTACGAAAACCACTCACAAGGCTTTGGTCGGACCGAGGCTATAGTAGAAGACACTTGCCCAAGGTTCTACGCAGTGGGACTGAACCCAGAACCATGTGGTTGGTAAGCGAGCTACTTACCACAGAGCCACTCCTGGGAGAGAGAGAGAGAGAGAGAGAGATTTATATTATATATATATATATATATATATATATATATATATATATATATATGCACATAGATATGCGTGGGTGTATGTGTGTGTGTATATTTAAATTCATCTAAAACACACCAATTCTGAGTCAGATATCAAAATTATCAAACTACGCAGTCTGTATAATCACTGGGAACGAATAATGGGAAATAACCACACACACACACACACACACACACATATGCACGAATATATATATATATATATATATATATACATAAATGTATATATACATGTGTGTGTGTGTATAGTTAAGTATATGTTCTTATAATGTATATGTGCATACATCTATATCCGCATGTGTATGTGTGTAAATATATGTACATATATATATGCATATGTGCATTAATACATACATACATGCATATGCAAAGGGAATCCCCACTCTATCACACGGTGTCTGGTCTACAATATTTGCTTGCAAAGTTTGGCTGTATTGATAGATAAAGGAATATATGTCGTTCACAATTGATTGTTGGTAATTGATTTGTAGATCGATGGAGTCTGGTGAAGAAAATTCCTACCTTGCTGGCGGGGGAATGATTTATGCCTATTATCCATCTATCCATCATTATTAATACGAAACGAAACCAACAACAAAGGCGACTGTGTGTATGTGTGTGTGTGTGTGTGTGTGTGTGTGTGTGTGTGTGTGTGTGTAAGTGAATATATATTTGCGTGCATGTATTAGTATGTATGTAAGAGTGTACGAGTATCACGGTGCGTCTACGTGTGCTTGTGTGTGTGTGTATGTATAAATATATGCATGAGAGTGAAAATACATATGTATGTAAATATATATATATATATATATATATATATATATATATGTGTGTGTGTGTGTGTGTGAGAGAGAGAGTATGTGTATATGCATATGTGTGTATACATATATATAGCTACCTAGCTACCTACAAACAAACAAATATAAACAGACTTCCAGTCGTATGCATATTTTATTTCGTAACGCTGGGAATTGAGAAGTAGATATTATAAAATATATGCATAACCAGCTCTAATTCACGATGTAGATGATGCTATTGTGATTTTTGCAGTGTTTTTTCTTGTGTTTTGGTAGTTGTTGCTTCACATTTTATTTCTGGTTTTTACTTAGAGTTCATGAATGAGGAGAGATCGTCTGCTAAATATTAATGGACGTTAACTGATAAATTTTCAATAGCTATATGCTATCGTTTATTCTCCAAGTCTAGGGACTTGGTCGTATGCAGAGTGAAACACGCCAGCAAACATAGTGCGCAGTTATATGTAGACTAAAACACGTGTGTAGAGATGTAATCGTGTGTGCGTGTGTTCGGAATCTATACATGTATGTATGTACATGTAGACACATGTATGTATGTTTGGACGAGAGATACGTTAACACGCCAGGCGAAATGATTAGCAGTATTTCGTCTGCCGCTATGTTCTGAGTTCAAATTCCGCCGAGGTCGACCTTACTTTTCATCATTTCGGGGTCGATAAATTAAGTACCAGTTGAGTACTGGGGTCGATGTAATCGACTCTCCCTCCTCCCCTTAATTTCAGGCCTTGTGCCTGTAGTCGAAAGGATTATTTTATTATTTGTCATTAAGGCGGCGAGGTGGCAGAATCGTTGGCTCGCTGAACGAAATGCTTAGCGGTATATCGCCCGTCGTTACGTTCTTGGTTCAAATTCCGCCGAGGTTCGACTTTGCCTTTCATCCTTTCGAGATCGATAAATTAAGTACCAGTTGCGTACTGGAGTCGATCAAATCGACTGCCCCCTCCCCTCAAAATTTCGAGCCCTGTGCCAAGAGTAGAAAAGAATATATAAAGATCTATGAAAGCGGCGAGCTGGCAGTATTTCGTCTGTCTTTATGGTCTGATTTCAAATTCCGCTGAGGAATATCTATCTATCTATCTATATATATATATATATATATATATATATATATATATATATATATATATTTATGTGTATATGTATAAATATGTTCTTATATTCTGAAGCATATTTCTGCACCTATGGTCGTCAATGAGTTGAAGCTATATATGACAGCGCACGCATGAAATACGATTGAGAACCGCTTATATTGAACTGAAGTAGCAGCGTTTCAGCGATAAATACTTCTCTTAATAAAGACAAGCGAAATGTAAACATATATTCGTATTCATGAAAACATTCCATTACACTGGCATTCTCGAATCTCTGAGGTCTAGTTTCTGTTCAAACTAACAAACACAGGAGGATGATTGGAATGTGTATTACACATATGAATATAAAGCAAATTGTCAAAAAGGTTAATAACTGTTGATCCTGCGATGTATTTTGCGTGTAAAGTGAATCATAAAGTTAGCATGCTTATACATAATCAACAATGGAGGAATTTTCACTCTCACTTGTGTATATATATATATAAATATATATATAAATATATACATAAATATATATATATATATATATATATATATATATACATAAATATATATATATATATATATATATATATACCTATGTACGTATACATCTATCTGCATATCTACGCAATATAAATGTGTATATTTGTGTACGTATATAATTTCATAAACACACGCACGCACGCACGCACACACATATATATATACACACACGTATGCACATACATATCCATGCGTAGACATACATACGCACATAGGTATTATTAATCAACTTCGTTCTTGTTCCCGTCTTGTTATTATTTTTATTGTTAATATTATTATTATCATCATCATCACCATCATTATTATTATTAATATAAAAGAAATTATATACATTGATTAATTACAGAGAGCAATCATTTGCTTCACCTGCTTTGTGCTTGTAACTGGAAGAGTATGAATGCAGACAGACGCACAAACACACACACACACACACACACACACATGTATATAAACACACACACATATATACACAAACACATACACACATGTATAATAACACACACATGCACACATGGACACACATATATATACACGTATTCACACACGCATATATATATATATATATATATATATATATATATATATATATATATAATTATGTATATTTCTTCTATTTTAATGAATAAAAATTCTTCTGATAGAATAAATGGGTTAATAGAAACCAATGTAGCAAAGAACACAAAATAACTGTGGTTAGCTCCTGTTTTTAAGGCAGGAACTCCTTGAAATTTTGGGTATTTGAGTATATTTAAGAATTTAAGGATTGGAGAAAACGCATGTTATAATTGCATACTTTATTCCTACATATGTTTCAAAGGATTACAACCTGTGTGATCCATAGGGATCTTTGATATTAAAATATATACGTATATATATATATATATATATATACACGCGCTCACACACGCATATATTTGACGAGCTTCTTTCAATTTCTGTCTACCTTATGCACTCACAAAAATTTGGTCGATTGGGGCCTATAATAGAAGACACCTGCCCAAGGTGCCAGGCACTAAGACCCGAAACCGTTTGGTCGGGAAGCAATCTTCTTCCCACACAGCCACGCTTTCCACTAAACAGGATCTTAAAATGTCTTTTGAGGCCTGTTAGATTTGCAAACCCTCTGACATACATTGCATTGAAAGGTGTGCACAGACATACAGGCAGAACATATGCCTTCCGTAGATATATACATGTAAGGAAGTGAGTCAATAGAATCATTAGCATGCCACGCGAAATGCTCAGCAATATTTCTTCTGTCTCCACGTTCTGAGTGCAAACTCCACCGAGGTCGACTTTGTCTTTCATCCTTCCGGGGGTCGATAAAATAAGTATCAGTTGCGTACTGGGGTCGATGCAATAGACTCATCCCCTCCCCCAAAATTGCTGCCCTTGTGGCAAAATTTGAAACCACTATTGTTATTATTATTATTATTATTATTATGTTTGACTTTT
>NC_142953.1:5779750-5781410 GCF_046866305.1 Octopus bimaculoides
ACTCTATAAGATGTACCCGGTGCAAGCTATGGACACATAAGAGGTGCAGCAACATCAAAGGCAGGTTAACTAGCAAGTTAGTTTTTGTTTGTGGCAGATGTTCAGGTGCAATAAAGACTGCAAACAAACAGGAAACAACTTCTATCTCATTCCAGGGTGAAAAACTAGAGGGTAGTCGATAGCTTCCGCTATCTGGGCGACCAAGTTAGTAGTGGGGGTGGGTGCGCTGAAAGTGTAGCTGCTAGAATAAGAATAGCCTGGGCAAAGTTTAGAGAGCTCTTACCCCTGCTGGCGACAAAGGGACTCTCACTCAGAGTAAAAGGCAGACTGTATGACGCATGCGTACGAACAACCATGCTACATGGCAGTGAAACATGGGCTGTAACTGCTGAGGACATACGTAAGCTCGCAAGGAATGAAGCCAGTATGCTCCGTTGGATGTGTAATGTCAATGTGAATACCCGTCAGAGTGTAAGTATCTTGAGAGAAAAGCTGAACATTAGAAGCATCAGTTGTGGCGTGCAAGAGAGACGATTGCGCTGGTATGGACATGTGGTGAGAATGGAGGAGGATAGCTGCGTGAAAAAGTGCCACACCCTAACAGTTGAGGGAACCCGTGGAAGAGGTAGGCCCAGGAAGACCTGGGCTGAGGTGGTGAGGCAAGACCTTCGTACATTGGGCCTCACCGAGGCGATGACTACGGACCGAGACCTTTGGAAATGGGCTGTGCGTGAGAAGACCCGGCAAGCCAAGTAAGATCGTTGCCAGTGCCCCTGGACTGGTTCTTGTGCGGGTGGCACATGAGATGCACCATTTTGAGCGTGGCCGTTGCCAGTACCGCCTGACTGGCTCCTGTAGGATTTTCGAGCGAGATCGTTGCCAGTGCCCCTGGACTGGCTTGTGCGGGTGGCACATAAAAGACACCATTTCGAGCGTGGCCGTTTTCGTGCGGGTGACACGTAAAAGCACCCACTACACTCTCTGAGTGGTTGGCGTTAGGAAGGGCATCCAGCTGTAGAAACTCTGCCAAATCAGACTGGAGCCTGGTGTTGCCATCCGGTTTCACCAGTCCTCAGTCAAATCGTCCAACCATGCTAGCATGGAAAGCGGACGTTAAACGATGATGATGATGATGTATATATTTTATGTCCAACTACACGAGACAAACATGGCTGCTATTTTTATATTCAAGATAATTAGAAACGGTTGTTTACATGTTTTTTTTTTGCTATATACTGGCTAATAAGACGCGCTGGTATCTGCTGATGTTTCAGTACGGAACAGAGTTTTATTTTATATCCAAACATAATCACAGATGTTAGAAATAGCGAGTTTTAATTCACAGAAAGGCAGGATCTGGTTATGTGTACATGTTCGCTTCTCTCGGTAGCTCTGTGTAAATGTTTGTGTGCGAGTATTTGTGTTAGTTTTTCATAATGCTGAAAGGATTAGGTATATAATATTAGCGCTTTCAATGTTTGCAGAGAACGTTGGGCAAGATTATAGCATAGTCAGCGATCGACTAGTAATATAGATGTATAAACATACACACACACACACACACACACACATACACACACACACACACACATATATATATATATATATACATGTGCGTGTGTGCGTGCATGTTGTATGCTGCATTTATGTATGTATGTAG
>NC_142953.1:5781910-5789410 GCF_046866305.1 Octopus bimaculoides
ACACAACAACAACAACAACAACTATAACTGCTACTACTACTACTACTACTACTACTACTACTACTACTACGACCACAAAATACAACAAATGCGTACAAAGCACCTTAGCGCCAAAATCATGTTGCCTGCTCCAGTTAGAATCTTAACCAGAACTCTCAGAACCATATGTGATCTCTCAACACAGGTTTACCCATGGGACATCAACAGCCGGATGGTATATTCGTAAAGGATCTCGTCACATGATTCTCGTTTAGTACGTAGCAACGGCAATGATAAGTGGGTGGGTGGGTGGGTGGGTAGGGTGTAGGTGTGGAAGATATATTGCTGCAGCAGTAATATATGTACGTCAATCAATCAATCAAAATATATATATATATACACACACACATGTATATATATACAGATACACACAAATATTATATATATATATATATATATATATATATATATGTGTGTGTGTCTCTGTATGCATATATGCAGGTACATATATACATACATATAAACGGATAGATACATGCGTGTGTGTGTATGTTATATAAGTATATACCGGTGTATATGTCTAAAGATATAACTAGATGCGTATACATATGTGCATACATATGTGCATATATATGTGCATATTTATTATGTATATACATTTATTTATACATATTCATACATATGCATTTATATATGTTTATATATATATATTGATAGATAGATGCATACATTTATGTTTTCATATTTATCTCTCTCTCTCTTTCTCTCTCTCTCTCTCTTTCACTCTCCCTCTCTTTCACTCTCCCTCTCTCTTTCTCTATCTCTCTCTCTTTCTCTCTCTCTCTCTCTCTTTCTCTCTCTCTCTTTCTCTCTCTCTCTTTCTCTCTCTCTCTCTCTCTCTCTCTCTCTTTCTCTCTCTCTCTCTCTCTCTATATATATATATATATGCACACACACATATATATATACATACATGTATATATGAATGAAAGTGTGGGTGCATATATATCTATGTACGTATTTATGCGTATATATATATATAGAAGTATATATAAATATATAAACAAGTATATATATATATATATATATATATATATATATATATATATATATATATATATACATATGTATGTATATGTGTGAGTGTGCGCGTGTGTGTATATGTGTGTACTTTATATACAGGACCATTGAACTGTCGACTTCTGTCTATAATCAACATTCCACCCACATAATTAACATACTGAAAAAATTAATTATTTGAACTTTGACATTTATAGCGTTTAAAAATATTTCATATTTCTATAATGGTTTCAGGATAGAAGATATGTAAGCTTACGACAAAACTTTTAACCGGATACCAACACTTACTCTGCCAGTTACAACGACAAGAATTCCAGTTCATCTGATCAACGGAACAGCTTGCTGGTGAAGTTAATGTGCAAGCGGTTGAGTACGACACCGACACGCGTGCCCCTAAAGACTAGATTTATAGAAAATTCTTTCAAAATTCCTATTTTGTTTTCAACATGTTCTCTTGTATAGGTTTTGCAACAGTTACTCTCTGAGAGAAGATGTTTCAGTCGCTAGAAACGTGTTAAACTCTGTAAAATCTCTTCAACGAAATCCTTGACTTCTTTGTCACTGGAAAAAGCATATGTATTTGCGTTCGAAATCGCTTCTCATCCCTAGCCAGTGATTGTTACATGCTGATGAGATGGTCCGTATGTATCATGTAAGGCTAGAGATTGGAACGAGGATTTTCCCTTCGCAAATACTGATCGGGCACAGACCGTGTCGTTAGCCAGCTATAAACTACAGTAGCATCGTCCCCTATGGGTCAGCCACATTTAGGAGGGAAACATACTTCACAATATCGTGCTGCTACTGTTTAATTCTCGCTCAGAGATGTTCGGAAGTATTTCGTCTGACACCGCGTTCTGAGTTCAATTCCACCGAGGTCAACATTGCCTTTCATCCTTTCGGTAAATTAAATACCAATACAACACTGGAGTTGATATAATCAACTTGCTCCTTCTCCCTAAATTGCAGGCCTTGTGTCATATGGCAGAAAGGGTTAGAGAGATAGATAGGTTGATAGATAGGCTTCAGCTCTCGTTTAACAAATTTCATTCAGAATCTACCGCGGTCAGTCACCTTCAGATATTAGAAGGTGTGCGCTCGCATTTAGATACGATGTGCTCGAGCTGAAATCCACGTTGTATTGCTGGGAGACAATGTCCTTAACCACAAAGCCAGAGCTTAAGATAGTTTTCGAAATTCTAATACAAACATAATTGATAGTATACACAGCTATCTAACCATTGTTTTATAATAAATGTGTATGATATCAGCGGCAACAATAGCTTGAGACTTACACCGTTGTATCTCTTCTCTCGGGAATAAAAGCAATTAAATTTCATTGACGGCAAATAGCTACGATATGTTTAATAAATGTGATACGGCTGCAGCTTACTAACCAATTTGCAGCCATCAAAATGTACATAGTTTTGTACAGTCAGAAATGATATATATATAGATAATTAACACACACACACACACACACACACACACACACGCACACACACACACACACACACACACACACACACACACACACACACACACACACACACATATATTAGAAGATAGATAAATGTACAATACACGCGGATAGATATATAAATAGATTGATGTATATTTATGTACGTTTCGTTGACTGTAACCTAGAAGGGAATCATGTTTATTTTATATATGTGTGTGTGTGTGTGTGTGCGTGTGTGCACGTGTATCTATCTATCTATCTATCTATATATATATATATATGCATATATATATGTACATATATATGTATATATATATATATATGTGTGTGTATATATATATATATATAAACAAAAGTAAATGAGTATATGCATATATACGTACAGGTATGTGCATACCGACATCCACCTGTATGTATAGGTGCATATCTGGGTACAGGACATTGCAAACAAACGTAGACGAGAACACACGAGCCACATAGAGAACATTCTACTTCATCAGCTACCCACGTTTTAACACCGGCGTTTCGACGAGCTTCGGGCAGGACGCAACGTTAAAACGGCTCGTCCCATGGATCGCAGATTAAATCTGTATACGCAAATTAAATCTAGCCATGGAGGAATGTAGTGGCGGACAAAAAACAAGACAGGAAAACAAACAGAAAAGGCTTTACGGCCAGACGAGAAAAATTATGTGTGTATGAACGCGATGAGGCACGGAACCGAGAGAGACAAATTGGTGGCGTGTGTTACTTGGCGAAAGCCAAGGAAGGAAAGGATTATTGACCGGAAGCATGTGACCATGCCGGTGTAAAGGGAAGAGAGAGAGTGGTAGAGGGAGAAAGAGAGGGAGGAAGTAGAAGAATGGTGAGCAACGAGAGGAAAAAAGAAAAAGAGGAAATACGAGGGGGAAAAAAGAGATACGTAGTAGTAACAGAGGAAGAACAAGAGGGGTAAGGCGAGATACGTAGTAGCACAGAGGAAGAACGAGGGGGGAGGAGAAAGGAGAGAGAAAGAGAAAGAGATAGAGTAGCGTCGGAGGATAAGTTTACGAAAACTACTTACAATTTTAAAACAAAAGTAAATGAGTATATGCATATATACGTACAGGTATGTGCATACCGACATCCACCTGTATGTATAGGTGCATATCTGGGTACAGGACATTGATATATATATATATATATATATATATATATATATATATATATATATATATATATATATGTATGTATATATATACACACACACACGTATATGTATGTATTTCATTGTTCTATTTCTATATACCCCAATTAAAAAATATATTTGAGATTATTTCATAAGCAAGTAGTGTACAAAATATAAATTATATATACTTTTCGCTGTATTGAAGTTAAATTCGACAAATACAGTGAGATTAAAGCTAATTATATGTTAATTTAACCTTTGCCTAAGCTGTAATCCAGCAATTATATCTCCTAAGACTGAAATAATACAAGAGAAAGCGCAACGTGCTCAGCGTGTCTGGTCAAAGCACTTTTAACTTATTAAGGTTTGAGATTTCCTGTAGAGAATATAATAATAAATCTAGCGACTGCTTTCACTTATTGCACAAGGCCGGCAATTTTGGGGGAAGCGATATGTCGATTAAAGCGACCTCAGTACTCTACTGGTACGTATTTCATTGACCCCCGAAAGTATAAAAACTAAGGTCGACCTTGTTGGAATTCGAACTCATATTAAAAAGGCGGATGGAATGCTGCTAAACATTTTGTCCGGCATGGTGATAATTCTGAGAGCTCACCGCTTGAATTTATATTAATATATTCATTTCAAATTTTGGTACAAGGCCGGCAATTTTAGAGGAGGGACATTCCACCCCCACCCCGCCCAATGTTTCTACTGGTACTTATTTTATCGATCTCGAAAGGGTGAATTCAAAGTCAACCTCGACGGAATTTGAACTCAGAACATAAAGGCGGATAAAAATGCCGCTAAACATTTTGTCCGGCGCTGTGAAGACTTCGCTAGCTCGCCACGAAATTTGACCTCGCTGGTATTTGAACTTAGAATGAAAAGACGTGCATTAATTTCCTTTTTCCTGTTTTCTATTCGGTCTCTCATTCTTCTTTTTGTTTTCTTTCTTTATCTATTTTCCCGTTCCTTTTCTTTCTCTTCTTCTATTTCACTTTATCTTTCTCTCTTTCTTTGTCTCTTCATTCTCCTATTATTTCTTTCCGCTTTTTTTTTATTATTCTTGTTTCTCTTTTAGTTCCTTATTACTTTCCATCCCTTTTTTTTCTTCTTTAAATTTCTTTCTTCCTATCCTTTGTTTCATTTCTTCCTTCTTCTAACCATCCTCCATCCCCATCTCTCATTCGTTGCAAGCAAAACTAAAGAAAAAAAGTCCCCCCACCCCCAAAAAACCAACAACTAACACACAATCTTATCAAAATGGCGAATCTCATTCAATGACCTGTAAAATGAAAGATAAAAATGATAACCTGACTCCCTTACACACACGTTCACCCCCTGAAATTTCCCACCCTCACACCACTACCTTTATCTAACCCCAGTAGGGGGTCTTCAATGATTGATGATATGACTCGTATAAAGTTCGGTTTGGAATTACGTATGTTCAGTTCCGGTAACGGGTCATTCTGTAACTCGGATGTTAGGGTTGGCGAGAGATATTTGATTGAATGAATACACATTTTGTTGGTTTTATTGTGGTTATTGTCTGGCCTTGTGTTGTCTCTGTGTAAGCAATTCTTCCAGCCACGAGTTTGGGATTTGTTTTTCCTTTTGTTTCTTGGGGTTTTTTAAAGAAGTTTTTATCCAAAGCAATAACGTTCGATCGTTTTGACTTCGTGATGCACCAGACATAAAATAGCTTTGGATGAAAAATGAAAATAATATTCAAGTTACAAATTTAGTAAAAAGATGGAAAAAAAAAATAAAGCTGATTTTTTTTAATGTTAATAATACTTGTCCATAACAAAACGGTAGGAATATATATTTCTCGCTGCGGCCATACTGGGGCACCACCTTGAATTTTTTTAATCGAATAAATCAACCCCAATACTTATTTTTGAAACCTGCTACTTATTGTATTTGTCTCTTTTGCCGAACCGCTAAGTAAATGCACTCGCGACTGATGAAGAGCCTGAGTCAGTCTCATGATCCCGTTGTCTGCAAGAGGATGGTAGGGTTTCGCTCCCTCTGCTAGCAATATACAGGGGGCAGCGCTGCACCAATGACCACCTTCTCTTCCCCTCTTTCTCCTTTCTGTCTTTTCCCTCTCCCTCCATCTCTTTCTGCTCCTCTACCGCCTCCTTCTCCTCCTTCCCCCTCCTCCTCCTTATCTCATCTATTCCTTCTTATTTCTTTATTATTTCTTTACTGCCCACAAGGGGCTAAACATAGAGGGGACAAACAAGGACAGACAAAGGGGTTAAGTCGATTACATCGACTCCAGTGCGTAACTGGTACTTTATTTATCGACCCCGAAAGGATGAAAGGCAAAGTCGACCTCGGCGGAATTTGAACTCAGAACGTAACGGCAGACGAAATACAGCTAAGCATTTCGCCCGGCGTGCTAACGTTTCCGCCAGCTCTTCTATTCCTTCTACCACATCACTTACCCCTTGCCCCGCTCATCTTCTTCTTTCCTTCTCTTCTTCCGCGTCTTCCTCCTGCACATTCATCACCTTCTTCCTCATTTTCAAGATTTCTACCTTCCCCTCCTCATCCTCCCCTTCTTCTATCGCCTCCTCTACCACCTACGTCATCTTCTACCTCTCCCACTCTCACCCCTCCTCTCTCTCCCACTCTCTCTTTCCTCCTCTCCGCTTTCCTAATCTCCTCCATTATTTCCCGCATCATAAACATTACATCGCAGACTTCAGACCTGCTGTGTTGTTCACATCATTATAAACTACTGCAGAGACCAATCCTAAATTTCCTCATTAACATCTATTGTCCCTGGAAGTGTACACATTTATCCTCCCATCTTCATTTATTATATAACATAGTTGCTATCATAGCGCTCGCTTATTACCACCTGTTGTCCATAGATTCACGATAAATAGCCAACATAATTATTAAATTTATATACTTCCTTCGCTTTCATTTACGATATCAACATATGCATGCGATTAAGTACGTGTTATATAAGCGTGTATCTATATATAATTGTACATGTATATATACACATAAATATACATTTATACACACAAATATGTATATACACATAGAGAGAATGTATTCTGAATCTAAGAAGTATCATATATATGAGTGTTGCTCTTGTGATCTGGAGATCGCGGTTGTCTTGGATTAAACCTTGGATTAAATACCAGAGCACACTACCGCCGAAATGCTAGAAACACCAGCGAAATCTATCTCTAGCACACTACGTCAGTCTTAAAAAGAGGTATTTTAAAAATCTTTTACTTGTTTTAGTCATTAGACTACAGTCATGCTGGTGTTCGTAGGATCGCGGTTTCGATTCCCAGGCCGGGCGTTGTGACTGTTTATTGACCGACAACGCCTAAGGCTCCGGCAGGAGGTGGTGGCAAACCATGCTGTACTCTTTCACCACAACTTTCTCTCACTCTTTCTTCTTGTTTCTGTTGTGCCTGTAATTAAAAGGGCCAGCCTTGTCACACTGTGTCACGCTGAATATCCCCGAGAACTATGTTAAGGATACACGTGTCTGTGGAGTGCTCAGCCACTTGCACGTTAATTTCACAAGCAGGCTATTCCGTTGATCGGATCAACTGGAACCCTCTTCGTCGTAACCGACGAAGTGCTGGGATATACACATATATTGTTTTATTGCATATGTGTTATGTATATGCTTATATATACATGCATACACATATCTATACATGTGTATATATATATATATATATATGTATATATATATATATATTTATATATATATATATATTACATGCGGAAAAGAGGAGAGTCAGAGAGAGGAAAGCAGTTGGAGAAA
>NC_142953.1:5794410-5799410 GCF_046866305.1 Octopus bimaculoides
TAGATTGGCTTTTCCCAAGTTTTTAGACCTAAAAGGAATGTAAATATTCTTTCGCGGGTGAAGCTGCCGTTGCCAGGCAATTGGCTGCTTTGAGATTATGTGCTAAGACTAAAGCAATTACAGCGTGGAAGATATATATTAACCAGTTAAAAACACACAAAGATTGGTAACTTCACTTAACCATTTATTATTCGGTGTCAAAAGTTTTCATCGCACTTAGTGTGACTTGGTCACTGATGCGGTTACACTGCCTATATATATATATATATATATATATATATATATTGAAAGATACAGAAATATTTTTTTATTCTCGAACACGTGATAATGCTAATAAATAGCGTGATCAGGATAAATTAGCCATACGTTGCAGAAAAAAAACGTTACCGGCCAGCCATGAGACTCGAACTCACATCCCTAAGCAATTGACGCGTAATCACAGGGATGTGAGTTCGAGTCTCAAATTTTAGGGGTGTGGCATAGTCGATTACATCTACACCACTACTGAACCCCGGAAGGATGGACCCCCGAAGAATGAAAGGCAAATTTGACTGCGATGGAATTTGAATCCAGAACGTAAAGACGGTCGAAATGGTGTTAAGTATTTTTTGCGGTTTGCTAGGGATTCTGCCCACACCACCCTCTTCACAATAATAATAATAATAATAATAATAATAATAATAATAATAATGATGATGATGATGTTGATGATAAATGGCAATGCATATCTAAATGATAAAGGAGAAACTCTCGAAGTACAAGGATGTGGGATACAGAGATAACCCGAACGTGGAACCTGGGGGGAAAAACAATCCCTGAAAAAAAATAGGCGCTTTAGGTATGGTCAAAATAACATGCTGACATATACGGAACCAGGACCTCAGGCTTTACAAATATATCTAACAAACAAGACATAAAAAAAACAAAAAAAAAAAAACAAAGCGCTGCTAGACACAGCAGATTCGCCAGACATAGAGAAGTAAATATAATAATAGGAAAACTAACGACAGAACCATATCGTTGGTCAACAGTGCTGCGCTCGGTGGTGCAGACTATGCAGGAAATAATAATAATAATAATAATAGTAATAATAATAATGACGATACACTCAAGTTCGAGAATATAAAACGAAGTCAGCAGGAACAGTGGAACAATCAAAAGTCTATTAATGGCTTTGCCTCAAGGAGGCAATGCTCTTTGACCTTAAAAACATAAGTTGACATTTTAATATTCGCTTACATATAAAAAAATACAACAGAATTCGCTCGCTCTCTCTCTCTCTCTCTCTCGCGCGCGCGCGCGCCCACACTCAGCCAAACAGATATTTTTTTTCTCCTCCCTTCTCAGCCTATATTTTATATGTGTGTGTTTGTCTAGATGTATGTGTGTGTCTGTATGTGCGCATGTGCCTATGTACCTATTTATGTATGTATATTTATATATATGTGTGTGTGTTATATAGTTGTATGCGTTACATATTCCTCCGTCTCTCTGTAAAAATACATAATAGAAGTGTGTGCGCGTGTGTCTATGTGTGTGTGTGTGTGTATGTGTGGGCATTAATACATAAACATGTACATAGGGATTAGGTGAAATCGTGTTTGCCATTTATTATATAATTCTAAAATAACAGTATAAACCAATACACGAACAGATAATTTCTGTACTTTAGACCTTTTATATGTATAACATTATTATTTATATACACATAAAACCAGTTATATGCCGTAACCGGGAATATGCTACTCGACAATATAATAATACTAGCTTAAAAGCTGCAGTCCGTGCGGACCTTTGGGCGAGCTTCTGAGGAGGGCTGATGGCACCTGCGCCCCAAAACTAGACTGAGCAATAATAACAAAGCATTTATTGGTGCCCTGCCACTATGGTATTACCCTACCAGTATGGTACTACTTTAAATTCAGTTTAAATGAAAAATTTGTAAGTTCATAAATTTTGAGAGTTCTTTTAAAAATTTGAATTTTCAACTGTTACCATATAACAATTCTTCATCCAGATCTGATCTCAATGCTGGGATACACCGCAACCATCGCGACAACGACGACGATCACCTCCACCACTACTACTACTACTACTACTACTACTACGGCAATCACCCTCCACACCACCACCACCACCACCACCACTACTACGACAATCACCGCAAACACAACCGCCACCACCACCACAACAAACACCATAACTGCCAACAGTACCACCAACACTACCACTACTACTACTACTACTATCACCACCACCACCACCTTTACTACTACCACCCTCCTTCCCTTCATCGTACCCCCCCCCCTTCCACTAATAAAACGTTTCATTTGCCCAGTCCGTCTCTTAACTCGGTTTGATTGTCAGGAAAGTATTCCTGTTAATCCAATAAGGGTTTTGCAGCGAGGGAACCCTTTTTCTGCGAGAAAGTGTATTCATGATAATAATGGTGATAATGTTCGCAAGTGAGACGTGCTTGCATCTGGGGTTTGAACAGAGCACAAGGTAGGGCCGTCGACTGACCGGGGAATATTGCATCGGAGAACGCTAATTCAATGAGCAGCAGTTTTATGATCGTATATATATATATATATATATATATATATATATATACGTGTGCATGTATGTATATATTTACAACACACACATGCGTATATACATACAAATATATACATTCATTATTTATCTATCTATCTATCTCGCTTTTTCTCCCACTATATATATATATATATATATATATATATATACATATATATATATATATATATATATATATATATATATACATATATATATATATGGTGTGTGTGGAGATAGATAGATAGATAGATAGATAGATAGATAGATAGATAGATAGATAGATAGATAGATAGGCAGGCAGATACATATGCATACACATGCACACCTACAGACATGCATATCATACATGTGTACAAGCACATACCTCCATTTGCACATCGCACGTCGACTGCAGATCTGAGGCGATTACGGACGTCTGTTCGTTGTCTTCAAATCCGGACTGCCTGTCGATGATACGCACACATTAATTTTTGCTGACTAATGAAAATCATCCCTCTCTCTCTCTCTCTCTCTCTCTTTCTCCCTTTTAAGCTAACGCTTTCTCTCCTCTCACCCCTACTCTATTCCTCTTACAAATATACAAATACCCACAAACAAAGGCATACATTTGCACTTAAATAATACATACATGAGATCCCCTATAGCTCAGTGGTTTAGAGCACTGGTCTCGTAAACCTGGGGTTATAAGTTCGAATCTCAAGGGGGGGTAGTGGTTTGTATAACTGTTGTACCCTCCAATTTTTCAAGGTGGTGCTCCAGCATGACCACAGTCCAATGACTCTAACGAGGGAAAAAGACAGGAAGGATAAACTATGTTTTATATTTTGCTTGTTTCGTCATCCTTGTTTTTACAAGAGCTTTTCTGTGCTTGCATTGGGAAGACGTAGCTTATTGAGGAAAATTTTCTTATTTCTTTATTGCCCACAAGGGGCTAAACATAGAGGGGGACAAACAAGGACAGACAAAGGGATTAAGTCGATTACATCGACCCCAGTGCGTAACTGGTACTTAATTTATCGACCCCGAAAGGATGAAAGGCAAAGTCGACCTCGGTGGAATTTGAACTCAGAACATAAGGGCAGACGAATTACCGCTGAGCGTGCTAACGATTCGCCCGGCGTACTAACGATTCTGCCCGCTCGCTGCGACCGTGGTTTCAAATTTTGGCTCAAGGCCTGAAATTTTGGCTGGTCGATAACACCGACTCCACGGCTCAACTGGTACTTATTTCGCTTATTCCCAAAGGATGAATTGCCAAGAAAACTTCGGCACAATTTGGACATGTACTTATAGAACAAACCAATAATGCGAAAAAAAAAAATGGAAGCTTTTGTCTACTGTTCTATAACGTGATAAAATATTAAAACAAACATTAGTTAATTAGTTTCGAGACTGATTGGCTTGTAGTAGGATATAACATACATCAATGAATGTACCATTTCTAGTTTACACGGTAATGAAAATACAGGATTTACTTAAAAGGAAATTGTCACAGTTTAATGGAAACAAAACCTAAGTTGATAAGGGTGCGGGTAAGGTTAATTATCTACCGGTTTATTTCTACTCATTTTCCAGTAATTATTGTATTGTACCGTAAACCGAATAGAGTAAAAATCGATTCGTATTTATTCTCTCTCTCTATCTCGCTTGCAATTTATCTCTGTTCGTCTTCGGCACTGTGCGACGATTAAGACAATTGAGTTGATTTATCATGCAAAAGTACTTCATGCCTAATTAAGAAATCGTTATTGTATACTCCCCTGCGTAGGTAAGAGTTCATCAAAAAAAGGCGACAACTTAACACATCCTATATTGATTCTTCGAAAAGAAAAAAAAAAGAAAAAGAAAAATAAAGCGAGCTACTGAGATTGGTGTTCCATACGCCATTTTGCTTTGAGGTATACGGTTTGATAGAAATACGCTTATTACCTATCGAGTGGAATTGTCTATTTGCACACGTACGTAGACATAAATCACACAACATATAGAAATCTCTCCAAACATACACTATACGCTTATATAATTCTAACAGATCTCTGTATCTTTCTCTCTCGTACTCATATATATATATATATATATATATATATATATATATATATATATATAGATATGCAGGGCAGGAAATCGTCAATTAGTAATAAAATTAATAATTAACAATTTTGCCGGGTAGCTCAGTATGAAAAAACCTTTTCGGTAAAAAATATTTATAATCATAAATATATAGGGATTGACAGTAACCTGCTTCTCCAACATACTGAGAATTCAGAAATAGCAGTCAAAGAACTACTGATTTCAAAACTACAAATTATTACTCCAGATTGACAGCGATATTTTTGATACACACAGAACAAAAAACAGCAGAGAAGAGTAAAAACCACTTGCCTTTAGTTAATTTAATACGGTCGTTTCACAGTTAAGAG
>NC_142953.1:5804410-5816910 GCF_046866305.1 Octopus bimaculoides
TAACATAAATAAAATTGTCACACATTCTAATTAATTATTTACCGTTACGTCATTAATTATACGTATGATTCTTCGCTATAACCCTTTCCGTTGCAAAATATACATGACTCCCTCCAAGCAAAGTGTCGTTGCGTAACTTCAAAAATATATTTTAATAAACTCTATAAATTATATAATAATGTATATATATTTAACCCCCTACCAAGCAACTGTTTACCCTGCTAGGAGTAAATTTACACCTTGTTGCGAATCATATAATTAAAGTAACGTGTTGGGTGTAACGAAACCGATCAAAAACGGTGTTGCGTAATTCCTAAAATATATTTTAATAAACTCTATAGATTATATAATTAAGAGAGGGAACTAGTTAATTACATCAATTGCAGTGTTTCACTGGTACTTAATTTATCGACCCCGAAAGGATGAAAGGCAAAGCCGACCTTGGCGGCATTTGAACTCAGAACATATCGGCAGACGAAATACCGCTAAGCATTTCGCCCGGCGTACTAACGATTCTGCTAGAATCGATTTGTTCGACTAAAAGTCGGTGCTCCAGCAGGGCCACAGTCAATTGACTGAAAAAAGTAAAAGAATAACAGAAGAAACGATATCTCTTTACGTATCTCTCTCTCTCTCTCTCTCTATATATATATATATATATATATATATATATATATATATATATATATATATATATATATATTTATATTTATACATATATATATACACACATATATATACACACACACATATATATACATGCATATATATATTTGTATATATAATTATGTAAATATGTCTGTCTATGTATGTGCGTATATGTCCATGTATTTACATAAATATGAATATGTATGCACGTTCATATATACATATATATGTGTGTGTGTGTGTGCGCGTCGGGGGTGCGCGCGTGTGTGTGTGTGTGTGTGTGTGTGTGTGTGTGTGTGTGTGTGTGTGTGTGTGTGTGTGTGTGTGTGTGTGTGTGTGTGTGTAAGGTCATATATCAAATATGCGTATATCATCTCACCCACACTCCCACACTCCTCCACATTCACATACACACACCACTTACACACATACACATTACATACGTATATTCATTCATACACCACTCACTTCCACGCACGTTGAATACAGATATCTGAGACGAGTCTTTAAACATATGTAAGAATTATGAGTCAAAACGGCTGGCGAAACCTCCCGCTGTTAACCTTGCTTCTGATCTAGTTATTGATATTGGTGATACCGCTGGAATTGCTCCTGGCAATGTTCGTGTAATTATTATTATAATTGTTGTTGTTGTTGATGCTTGTATTGTCATTGTTCATGTTGTTATTGTTTGTTTATTTATACACAAAAATATGATTTGTTTTTTCTTCGTGTTTCCGTCTTTATGTATATGAAGCAGTGATACGTGGCAACTGAGATTTGATAACCTTGTAATGCGTTGTAGTGTCTGTCTTGGTGTGTGTATATATATGTATATATGAGTGTGTATGGGTGTGTGTTTGTAATGAATGAATGCAGACTGAACTGGTGTCGTGTGTATGCTATAGTACTGTATCAGTGTATGTCGCATAGTGACGCTAGTTGACTTATATCAATGTAAATCACCGCTTGGTGAAGACGAAATCTGGCGTATCTGCCCCTTTGTCTGTCTCTCAGTCTCTCTGTCTAGTTGTCTGTATGCTTATGCAAGTATATCTATCTATCTATCTATCTATCTATCTATCTTTATATATATGCATATAGACACAAGGTGAATATGGTACTTAAGTTTAGGCACCATAATTAAGATGGTATTATCCATACAGTTTCAAAATAAGGTGATTTAAAGTCAAAATAAGCAACAATGATATCCAAATTTAATGCAGTACGATCGTTCCATGCGACTCCATTTAATTAAGCAATGTGATGTGTACTAGTGGTTGAGACGTTTCGAAGATGGCCGAAAAAATTGTCGATAATGATGAACGCTTTGGGAGACCCACAAGCAGCAGAACTGAGAAAACATCGCAGATGTGCGTACAGCTGTGAGAGGAAATCGTCGAATCACCATCCTACTACCGCGAGTCCGCTGCCCTAACCACTGGGCCATTGAGCCTCCACACACACACACACACACACACACACACACACACACACACAAATATACATACATACATACATACCTATTTTTAAACCTATCTGCCAATCTACCTACTCACGTATACTCATCGACCTCCTAACCTCCCAAACTCCTCCCACCCCCTCTTTCTCTATATACCTACCAACTAAGCAATCAACCAACCAACAAACCAGCCAGCCAGCCAGCCAGCCAGCCATTGAATCAGAATGTCTGAAACTCTTTGTAATTATGTGACAATTTCGACAGAAGCTCACATCTTTCCTCTCTTTCATGATACGCAAGCGAGAAATAAGCCACGTCTTGGGAGGTTGAGTGAGACGAGTAAAGACAGGCAGACAGACAGACCGAGAGCGAGCGAGCGAGCGAGAACTGAAGTGTAGAATTGAGTAGAGAGGATGAATGAAGAATAAAGTTAGAAGGGATGGAAGGGGATGGATGTAAGTTGTTGTCATTCTTCAAGTTAATTAGGCAGGAAATGTCTGGCCACCGACTGTGGCATTCCTGACACAAAAAGCTACGATTAAAGACAAATACTACACACACACACACACACACACACACACACTCTCTCTCTCTCTCTCTCTCTCTCTCTCTCTGTGTAAATCTGCGTCGCCTCGTGAGGCCACATTTCTTCCTTTTACAAATTAGTTTGCAAGATTCCGACTCACATTCACCATTTTGTATTCTTCTCACCCTTTCTCTCTCTCTCTCTCTTTATTTCTCTTTCTCCACCACAATCAATATGTCTATTTATCTATTTGTCTGTCTGTCTACTTACCTATCTATCTATCTAAAATTATTTATTAGATGTCACACAATACTGTTACTCTTGTACAATTCTATTCTATCTCAAGCTTCATTCATTAGTCTGAGATTTAGCTGGAGCACTCCCATGAAAAACGCATCCCGACAGACAGGCAGATACACACACACACAAATATACACATGTATACATGTATGTATATATAAATATATATAAATATACATGTATATACATATGCACATATATATACATATATGCATATATATATACAAGTATATATATATATATATATATATATATATATATATATATACGTATATACATGTATATTAGATCCACCCCAGTATGCGACTGGTACTTAATTTATCGACCCCGAAAGGATAAAAGGCAAAGTCGACCTCGGCGGAATTTGAACTCAGAACATAAAGACAGACGAAATACCGCTAAGGATTTCGCCCGGCGTGCTAACTTTTCTGCCAGCTCGCCGCCATATTGTCGATAGTATATTGAATATTCATTATTCCAAAAAGTGAGTTTTGTGAGAAAACAAAAAATACCATCGACACTTTATAATTTAGGGCCGAAATATTTTACCATCTTGTAACAGAAAACTAATCAAATTTAAGTGTAACATCATTAGTTTAAAGAGTTACTGTTGAAGAACATTAAAATTTGTGTATGTCTATGGAGGAGTTAATTGGATAAGCTATCGACCTACAATTATTCTGGTTATAAAAATGTCAAGTTAAGTTATATGAGTTTTGAGTTTAATTGCATCAGAGATGAAGAGAAAATGATTCCAATCCGCCTCCCCACACAGATACAGACACAAAAACACTCACGCACACATCTATCTATCTATCTATCTATCTATCTATCTATCTACCTTTATAAATACATATATTTCCCAAAATCTTTCCGATAACCTGACTAACTTGGGATTTATCCAGAACTGTTTGTGAGTTTAAGAGTTGGATGCAACTATTTTGTGTCTGATACAACTGTGTTTTATACTGTTGTTTGTGTGTGTTAAACGATCAATCATCTGGTGTTTGATGAAACTATTTGAATGTCTGATGTAACTGATTTCAGACATCATTAAAAACGCCCGACAAATAATCAAAGCAAATGAACAGACGCCAATGCAGCTACGTTTTGTTAGTTGTTTGTATACAAAGATTAATAAAGCATAACAGCTAACAATTTCGACCACGGCGAAATTTGAACTCGGATCGTATCGACGGGCGAAATACCGCTAAGTATTTAGCCCGGCGTGTTAACTATTCTGCAAGCTCACAGCCTTCACTAATAATAATAATAATAATAATAGTAATAATAATAATTCTCCCGGCTGTAGGCACAAGGCTTGAAATTGTAGGGGAAGGGGCTAGTCGATCGTATCGACCACAGTGTTTCACTGGTACTTAATTTATCGACCCCGAAAAGATGAAAAACAAAGTCGACCTCTGTGGGCTTTGAACTCAGAACGTACGGACGAACGAAAATACCGCTAAGCATTTTCTGTGGCGTCCTAACGATAGTAATAATGAGAAAAATTTGGAAGACAATAATAAAAATAATAACATTAAACGTAAAAAAAAAATTATGATAAAAACAACAGCAGAAACAAACATGACAACGTTTATTAATAGTAATCTAATTGTGTATTTACAACATAACTTGTATAAAGATGGAGTCAATACATTCATGTACCTTATCACCTTGTCAGAACCACTTCAAAGGGGATGTCACTATGCGGGAAGGCGACTATGAGACTCGTCACTGAAACGTAGTGTGCGATATCCTTATTAATCGGTTCTGATAACCGACATTGAAATTAAAAGTTCGGAAATAACTGACATGTCATAAGCTACTTTACGAGGTTGTGTACGGGTGTCGGTGCCTGAATGCTTTTGTTGAGTGTCTGTGTATACACGTATGTGTGTGTGTGTGTGTGTGTGTGTGTGTGTGTGTGTGTGTGTGTATGTGCGTGTGTGTGTGTCTCTCTCTCTCTCTCTCTGTATATATATATATATATATATATACATGTATATATATATGTATATACATATATATAAATATATATATATATATATGTATATATGTATATACATATGTATGTATTTACGTATGTGTGTGTATATATGTATCTATCTATATATACCTATCTACATATATGTATATACATATATATATGTATATGTCTATATATATACACACATACATACATATACATGTATGTTTGTATTATCTATTTATATATCTATATATATATCTATAAACGTACATACATACATACATATATATATATATATATAAAAAATAGTAAATAAGTATATGCATATATACGTACAGGTATGTGCATACCGACATCCACCTGTATGTATAGGTGCATATCTGGGTACAGGACATTGCAAACAAACGTAGACGGGAACACACGAGCCACATAGAGAACATCTCCTTCATCAGCCACCCACGTTTTAACACCGGCGTTTCGACGAGCTTGGGCAGGACGCATCGCTAAAACGGCTCGTCCCATGGATCGCAGATTAAATTTGTATACGCAAATTAAATCTAGCCATGGAGGAATGTAGTGGCGGACAAAAAACAAGACAGGAAAACAAACAGAAAAGGCTTTACGGCCAGACGAGAAAAATTATGTGTGTAAGAACGCGATGAGGCACGGACCCGAGAGGGACAAAGTGGTGCGTGCGTTGCTTGGCGAAAGCTAAGGAAGGAAAGGATTATTGACCGGAAGCATGTGACCATGCCGGTGTAAAGAGAAGAGAGAGAAACAGAGGGAGGAAGTAGAAGAATAGGTGAGCAACGAGAGGAAAAGAGAAAGAGAGGAAAAACGAGGGGGGAAAAGAGATACGTAGTAGTAACAGAGGAAGAACGAGAGGGGTAAAGCGAGATACGTAGTAGTACAGAGGAAGAACGAGGGGGGGAAGGAAAGAGAAAGAGATAGAGTAGCGTCGGAGGATATGAGTTACGAAAACTACTTACATTTGGAAGATGCTGCGTTCAATCATGTAAAAACAAATAGTAAATGAGTATATGCATATATACGTACAGGTATGTGCATACCGACATCCACCTGTATGTATAGGTGCATATCTGGGTACAGGACATTGCAAACAAACGTAGACGGGAACACACGAGCCACATAGAGAACATCTCCTTCATCAGCCACCCACGTTTTAACACCGGCGTTTCGACGAGCTTGGGCAGGACGCATCGCTAAAACGGCTCGTCCCATGGATCGCAGATTAAATTTGTATACGCAAATTAAATCTAGCCATGGAGGAATGTAGTGGCAGACAAAAAACAAGACAGGAAAACAAACAGAAAAGGCTTTACGGCCAGACGAGAAAAATTATGTATGTAAGAACGCGATGAGGCACGGACCCGAGAGGGACAAAGTGGTGCGTGCGTTGCTTGACGAAAGCCAAGGAAGGAAAGGATTATTGACCGGAAGCATGTGACCATGCCGGTGTAAAGGGAAGAGAGAGAAACAGAGGGAGGAAGTAGAAGAATAGGTGAGCAACGAGAGGAAAAGAGAAAGAGAGGAAAAACGAGGGGGAAAAAGAGATACGTAGTAGTAACAGAGGAAGAACGAGAGGGGTAAAGCGAGATACGTAGTAGTACAGAGGAAGAACGAGGGGGGGGAGGAAAGAGAAAGAGATAGAGTAGCGTCGGAGGATATGACTTACGAAAACTACTTACATTTGGAAGATGCTGCGGTCAATCATGTAAAAACAAATAGTAAATGAGTATATGCATATATACGTACAGGTATGTGCATACCGACATCCACCTGTATGTATAGGTGCATATCTGGGTACAGGACATTGCAAACAAACGTAGACGGGAACACACGAGCCACATAGAGAACATCTCCTTCATCAGCCACCCACGTTTTAACACCGGCGTTTCGACGAGCTTGGGCAGGACGCATCGCTAAAACGGCTCGTCCCATGGATCGCAGATTAAATTTGTATACGCAAATTAAATCTAGCCATGGAGGAATGTAGTGGCGGACAAAAAACAAGACAGGAAAACAAACAGAAAAGGCTTTACGGCCAGACGAGAAAAATTATGTATGTAAGAACGCGATGAGGCACGGACCCGAGAGGGACAAAGTGGTGCGTGCGTTGCTTGACGAAAGCCAAGGAAGGAAAGGATTATTGACCGGAAGCATGTGACCATGCCGGTGTAAGGGGAAGAGAGAGAAACAGAGGGAGGAAGTAGAAGAATAGGTGAGCAACGAGAGGAAAAGAGAAAGAGAGGAAAAACAAGGGGGAAAAAGAGATACGTAGTAGTAACAGAGGAAGAACGAGAGGGGTAAAGCGAGATACGTAGTAGTACAGAGGAAGAACGAGGGGGGGGGGGAAGGAAAGAGAAAGAGATAGAGTAGCGTCGGAGGATATGAGTTACGAAAACTACTTACATTTGGAAGATGCTGCGTTCAATCATGTAAAAACAAATAGTAAATGAGTATATGCATATATACGTACAGGTATGTGCATACCGACATCCACCTGTATGTATAGGTGCATATCTGGGTACAGGACATTGCAAACAAACGTAGACGGGAACACACGAGCCACATGGAGAACATCTCCTTCATCAGCCACCCACGTTTTAACACCGGCGTTTCGACGAGCTTGGGCAGGACGCATCGCTAAAACGGCTCGTCCCATGGATCGCAGATTAAATGTGTATACGCAAATTAAATCTAGCCATGGAGGAATGTAGTGGCGGACAAAAAACAAGACAGGAAAACAAACAGAAAAGGCTTTACGGCCAGACGAGAAAAATTATGTGTGTAAGAACGCGATGAGGCACGGACCCGAGAGGGACAAAGTGGTGCGTGCGTTGCTTGACGAAAGCTAAGGAAGGAAAGGATTATTGACCGGAAGCATGTGACCATGCCGGTGTAAAGAGAAGAGAGAGAAACAGAGGGAGGAAGTAGAAGAATAGGTGAGCAACGAGAGGAAAAGAGAAAGAGAGGAAAAACGAGGGGGAGAAAAGAGATACGTAGTAGTAACAGAGGAAGAACGAGAGGGGTAAAGCGAGATACGTAGTAGTACAGAGGAAGAACGAGGGGGGAAGGAAAGAGAAAGAGATAGAGTAGCGTCGGAGGATATGAGTTACGAAAACTTACATTTGGAAGATGCTGCGTTCAATCATGTAAAAACAAATAGTAAATGAGTATATGCATATATACGTACAGGTATGTGCATACCGACATCCACCTGTATGTATAGGTGCATATCTGGGTACAGGACATTGCAAACAAACGTAGACGGGAACACACGAGCCACATAGAGAACATCTCCTTCATCAGCCACCCACGTTTTAACACCGGCGTTTCGACGAGCTTGGGCAGGACGCATCGCTAAAACGGCTCGTCCCATGGATCGCAGATTAAACGTGTATACGCAAATTAAATCTAGCCATGGAGGAATGTAGTGGCGGACAAAAAACAAGACAGGAAAACAAACAGAAAAGGCTTTACGGCCAGACGAGAAAAATTATGTGTGTAAGAACGCGATGAGGCACGGACCCGAGAGGGACAAAGTGGTGCGTGCGTTGCTTGACGAAAGCTAAGGAAGGAAAGGATTATTGACCGGAAGCATGTGACCATGCCGGTGTAAAGAGAAGAGAGAGAAACAGAGGGAGGAAGTAGAAGAATAGGTGAGCAACGAGAGGAAAAGAGAAAGAGAGGAAAAACGAGGGGGAAAAAGAGATATGTAGTAGTAACAGAGGAAGAACGAGAGGGGTAAAGCGAGATACGTAGTAGTACAGAGAAAGAACGTGGGGGGGGGGGGAGGAAAGAGAAAGAGATAGAGTAGCATCGGAGGATATGAGTTACGAAAACTACTTACATTTGGAAGATGCTGCGTTCAATCATGTAAAAACAAATAGTAAATGAGTATATGCATATATACGTACAGGTATGTGCATACCGACATCCACCTGTATGTATAGGTGCATATCTGGGTACAGGACATTGCAAACAAACGTAGACGGGAACACACGAGCCACATAGAGAACATCTCCTTCATCAGCCACCCACGTTTTAACACCGGCGTTTCGACGAGCTTGGGCAGGACGCATCGCTAAAACGGCTCGTCCCATGGATCGCAGATTAAATTTGTGTACGCAAATTAAATCTAGCCATGGAGGAATGTAGTGGCGGACAAAAAACAAGACAGGAAAACAAACAGAAAATGCTTTACGGCCAGATGAGAAAAATTATGTGTGTAAGAACGCGATGAGGCACGGACCCGAGAGGGACAAAGTGGTGCGTGCGTTGCTTGGCGAAAGCTAAGGAAGGAAAGGATTATTGACCGGAAGCATGTGACCATGCCGGTGTAAAGAGAAGAGAGAGAAACAGAGGGAGGAAGTAGAAGAATAGGTGAGCAACGAGAGGAAAAGAGAAAGAGAGGAAAAACGAGGGGGAAAAAGAGATACGTAGTAGTAACAGAGGAAGAACGAGAGGGGTAAAGCGAGATACGTAGTAGTACAGAGGAAGAACGAGGGGGGGAAGGAAAGAGAAAGAGATAGAGTAGCGTCGGAGGATATGAGTTACGAAAACTACTTACATTTGGAAGATGCTGCGGTCAATCATGTAAAAACAAATAGTAAATGAGTATATGCATATATACGAACAGGTATGTGCATACCGACATCCACCTGTATGTATAGGTGCATATCTGGGTACAGGACATTGCAAACAAACGTAGACGGGAACACACGAGCCACATAGAGAACATCTCCTTCATCAGCCACCCACGTTTTAACACCGGCGTTTCGACGAGCTTGGGCAGGACGCATCGCTAAAACGGCTCGTCCCATGGATCGCAGATTAAATTTGTATACGCAAATTAAATCTAGCCATGGAGGAATGTAGTGGCGGACAAAAAACAAGACAGGAAAACAAACAGAAAAGGCTTTACGGCCAGACGAGAAAAATTATGTATGTAAGAACGCGATGAGGCACGGACCCGAGAGGGACAAAGTGGTGCGTGCGTTGCTTGACGAAAGCCAAGGAAGGAAAGGATTATTGACCGGAAGCATGTGACCATGCCGGTGTAAGGGGAAGAGAGAGAAACAGAGGGAGGAAGTAGAAGAATAGGTGAGCAACGAGAGGAAAAGAGAAAGAGGGGAAAAACGAGGGGGAAAAAGAGATACGTAGTAGTAACAGAGGAAGAACGAGAGGGGTAAAGCGAGATACGTAGTAGTACAGAGGAAGAACGAGTGGGGGAAGGAAAGAGAAAGAGATAGAGTAGCGTCGGAGGATATGAGTTACGAAAACTACTTACATTTGGAAGATGCTGCGTTCAATCATGTAAAAACAAATAGTAAATGAGTATATGCATATATACGTACAGGTATGTGCATACCGACATCCACCTGTATGTATAGGTGCATATCTGGGTACAGGACATTGCAAACAAACGTAGACGGGAACACACGAGCCACATAGAGAACATCTCCTTCATCAGCCACCCACGTTTTAACACCGGCGTTTCGACGAGCTTGGGCAGGACGCATCGCTAAAACGACTCGTCCCATGGATCGCAGATTAAATTTGTATACGCAAATTAAATCTAGCCATGGAGGAATGTAGTGGCGGACAAAAAACAAGACAGGAAAACAAACAGAAAAGGCTTTACGGCCAGACGAGAAAAATTATGTGTGTAAGAACGCGATGAGGCACGGACCCGAGAGGGACAAAGTGGTGCGTGCGTTGCTTGACGAAAGCTAAGGAAGGAAAGGATTATTGACCGGAAGCATGTGACCATGCCGGTGTAAAGAGAAGAGAGAGAAACAGAGGGAGGAAGTAGAAGAATAGGTGAGCAACGAGAGGAAAAGAGAAAGAGAGGAAAAACGAGGGGGGGGAAAAGAGATACGTAGTAGTAACAGAGGAAGAACGAGAGGGGTAAAGCGAGATACGTAGTAGTACAGAGGAAGAACGAGGGGGGGAAGGAAAGAGAAAGAGATAGAGTAGCGTCGGAGGATATGAGTTACGAAAACTACTTACATTTGGAAGATGCTGCGTTCAATCATGTAAAAACAAATAGTAAATGAGTATATGCATATATACGTACAGGTATGTGCATACCGACATCCACCTGTATGTATAGGTGCATATCTGGGTACAGGACATTGCAAACAAACGTAGACGGGAACACACGAGCCACATAGAGAACATCTCCTTCATCAGCCACCCACGTTTTAACACCGGCGTTTCGACGAGCTTGGGCAGGACGCATCGCTAAAACGGCTCGTCCCATGGATCGCAGATTAAATTTGTGTACGCAAATTAAATCTAGCCATGGAGGAATGTAGTGGCGGACAAAAAACAAGACAGGAAAACAAACAGAAAAGGCTTTACGGCCAGACGAGAAAAATTATGTGTGTAAGAACGCGATGAGGCACGGACCCGAGAGGGACAAAGTGGTGCGTGCGTTGCTTGGCGAAAGCTAAGGAAGGAAAGGATTATTGACCGGAAGCATGTGATCATGCCGGTGTAAAGAGAAGAGAGAGAAACAGAGGGAGGAAGTAGAAGAATAGGTGAGCAACGAGAGGAAAAGAGAAAGAGGGGGAAAAAGAGATACGTAGTAGTAACAGAGGAAGAACGAGAGGGGTAAAGCGAGATACGTAGTAGTACAGAGGAAGAACGAGGGGGGGAAGGAAAGAGAAAGAGAAAGAGATAGAGTAGCGTCGGAGGATATGACTTACGAAAACTACTTACATTTGGAAGATGCTGCGGTCAATCATGTAAAAACAAATAGTAAATGAGTATATGCATATATACGTACAGGTATGTGCATACCGACATCCACCTGTATGTATAGGTGCATATCTGGGTACAGGACATTGCAAACAAACGTAGACGGGAACACACGAGCCACATAGAGAACATCTCCTTCATCAGCCACCCACGTTTTAACACCGGCGTTTCGACGAGCTTGGGCAGGACGCATCGCTAAAACGGCTCGTCCCATGGATCGCAGATTAAATTTGTATACGCAAATTAAATCTAGCCATGGAGGAATGTAGTGGCGGACAAAAAACAAGACAGGAAAACAAACAGAAAAGGCTTTACGGCCAGACGAGAAAAATTATGTGTGTAAGAACGCGATGAGGCACGGACCCGAGAGGGACAAAGTGGTGCGTGCGTTGCTTGACGAAAGCTAAGGAAGGAAAGGATTATTGACCGGAAGCATGTGACCATGCCGGTGTAAAGAGAAGAGAGAGAAACAGAGGGAGGAAGTAGAAGAATAGGTGAGCAACGAGAGGAAAAGAGAAAGAGAGGAAAAACGAGGGGGGAAAAGAGATACGTAGTAGTAACAGAGGAAGAACGAGAGGGGTAAAGCGAGATACGTAGTAGTACAGAGGAAGAACGAGGGGGGGAAGGAAAGAGAAAGAGAAAGAGATAGAGTAGCGTCGGAGGATATGAGTTACGAAAACTACTTACATTTGGAAGATGCTGCGTTCAATCATGTAAAAACAAATAGTAAATGAGTATATGCATATATACGTACAGGTATGTGCATACCGACATCCACCTGTATGTATAGGTGCATATCTGGG
>NC_142953.1:5826910-5829410 GCF_046866305.1 Octopus bimaculoides
TGGAAAATGAGAGACAGAGAGAGAGAGAGACAGAGAGAGAGAGTAGGACTGAGAGAGCTAGAGAGATAGGTAAAAGACAGAGAAAGCGATAAAGAGAGAGAGGGAGAGAGAAAGATAGAGAGGAATATAGAGACGGAATGAGAGAGAAAAAGAGTAAGAGAAATACAGGGAGAGAAATAGAGAGAGAGAGAGAGAGAGAGAAAGAAAGAAGGTAAAATAGAGAAAGAGAAAGTGAGAATGTGAGAGAATGTGTGTGCTTGTTTGTATATTTGTGCCTTCGTATTTGTGTGTGCGAGTGTGTGTATATGTGTGAGTGTGTGTGTGTCTGTCACTATAGCCATGCGATAGGGACAAACAGCAAGAATAGACAGAGAGAGTAATGGAGAGAGGGGGCAAGAGAGAGTAATGGAGAGAGGGGGCAAGAGAGAGAAGGGGGAAGAGTTAGAGGGGGGGAAGAAAGAGAGCGAGAGAGTAACAGTAAGAGAAAGATGGAGGGAGAGAGAGAGAGATTCATGCAAAAATATTGAAAAATAATGATAAGGATCTACGATATAATATAGTTCCTTTTGTCTAAACATCATGGACATGTACGCCGCATACACATATACACTCGTACACACACACACACACACACACACACACACACACACACACACTCACATATATACATACATTTAGATATATTCATATATATATATATATATATATATATATATATATATATATATCAACATATGTGTATATGTATGTGTGTGTATGTATATGTGTGTACGAGTGTATACGGAATGATTGCATGATTGATTAAGTCAATAAATATATATAGAGAGACATTGATTCAAATGTTGATATTGTTCGGGAAATATCTTACATATTTATCCATGTATAACATATACAAACACACACAAACACATACATGCTGCTATACATACATACATACACACACACCGACATATATATATATATATATATATATATATATATATATATATATATATATATATATATATATATATATATATATATATATTATATATGTGTGTGCACACGTCAATTCTTTCACAAATATTGACTTATACATATAGCTTGCAACATATATCTTTTTAATTACATCTCAAAATCTATATATTTCATTGTTATGGAGCAACGAGGAATATATATATTCTCTTTAGGAAGAATAGAAAATCACAAATCACCCCAGTGTAGGCAGTGTAGCAACCATCCAGGCAAAAATCCAAATGTTTGAGTATCTATGCGCACAAAATATACGCATACAGGCCATCGCAAGCACCGACACGTACATACATACTGAACAACACATTCACATCGATATGAACATTGATCTACACAAATATGTATGTATATATGTGTGTATGCACGTAATACAATGTCTTTACATTTCATAGTAGTACATACATAAATACATAAATACATACATACATACATGCATACATACACATAGATATAAATACATATACATATATATATATAGATATGTATGCATGTATATATATTTATGTATTTACATATGTATGTATATATATATATATATGCATATATATATATATGTATATATACATGTATATATATGTATGTGTATATATATATATATATATATATATATATATATATATATATATATTCTTTTATTGTTTTACTTTGTTATTTGACCGCAGCCATGCTGGAGCACCGCCTTTGGTCGAACAAATCGACCCGAAGACATTCTTTGTAAGCCTAGTACTTATACCATCGTTCCCTTTTGCAGAATCGCTAAGTTACGGGGACATAACCACACCAACATTGGTTGTCAAGCAACTGCTAAAAGGCAAATACACTACAGTTACCGTGGAGAAAATATCTCTCTGAAGGTAAAAGTCACGAAAGCACCCGGTCTGTTCAGTGGTGCCATCTATCAGGAATCCCAGACATCGTCGTTTCGAGTTCATTGGCTCTTACCAATGAGATGTACCTAAGAGAGGCAACTCTGAACAGGCTTATGATTCTGCCATTTATAACGGGTGTTCTTGATGCACCGTAACATAGCGTTTCGTTAAATACTAATTGATAAATGAATTACTTAGCTTTGAAATAATTACCAGGAGGGATATGAACTGGTGCGATTTGAGCTCAAAAGTTTAAACTTAATAGGGCCGTTGGATTCTGAATAAATTACATTGATTATTTTAAAATCTAGTGATACAAATTTCCAGGGAACGGTGAGAGAATTTCGTGATGAGCGTAATTGATAAGGCTTGATATTAATGTCTTTCTCGGGAGACATACGTGATATATATGAATCGTAGAGGATTGAAACTGTAACCGAATTCCTGTTCTGATCGGCTTATTTTTGACAGGAGATCAACGTTTTTCATAAAGTTCTCACTGGATTATATTTTCGGTGGGAATAGTTACCAAACTGCCGTTTACGCAATCGGTAGAGGAAAATGACAAAATAATTATGTGTCAGATAAATTCGTTCGTTTATAATTTTTTTTTTTTTTTT
>NC_142953.1:5839410-5841910 GCF_046866305.1 Octopus bimaculoides
ATATATATATATATATATATTCCATATGTTAACAAATAATCAATAGAGCAACTATTTGATTCATAAATATCTTATACAAAAGGGGTCAATATTATGGGAAACATTTAAACAATAGAGCTATTTAAATATGTGTATAGCGACAGAATCAAAATATACCGTGGAACAAACAATACGATCAATATCGCGAGACATTTACTGATATATTTAATAACGTTTCTTAGACATGGTATTAGCCATAATGATATAGAATGCGTTGTTTCCTCCGTATATTTAAGTCTATAAATATACACATATTTAAATAGCCCTGTTGTTTAAAATACTTGTCATTTCATGAGACTTTTATGTCTCAAATAGCGGCAGCATTATATCATTATGAGATTGAAGTGGAGTGTTTATCAGCCAATTCATTTTGGTATTAGAGCGCTATAAAATGTCAATATTTAACGGTTACTGATGCGAGAGATTTAGTATGTTTGAATAATCTTAATTTCCGTCGTTTCAATTTATCACAGAACCTTAATTCGTTTCATCTCTCACCACAAGATCTGCGTCAACGCAAATGGTTCAGTGGTTAAAAAGTGGCACTTGCGATCGAGCGGAACATCGTCGTTTCGATTCTAGGACTGGTCAGTGCTATGTGCTGACGTATGGCGCATTGTGCACCTGTAGAGGTAACCTCGTTTTGATAGAGGAAGTGAGCAACACAAACATCGATCGATATGATCGAATCATCTGTGCTGTTTCTCCAGTAAGAAACTGCGGAAAACTCGTCTGCCATTTAGGCCAGAAGGGGCCACTGTAACCTGGGTCTAGGTTGGAAACCGGCTCTTTATAGGCAAGAAATCTTGAACTAAAACTGAATAATGACATACGTACATACATGCATACAAACATCCATCCATCCACCCATCCATACATACATATATACACACGTACATACATACGTACGTACAAAAGTACAAGCGCTCACAGAGATGCAATTAATGTCTGAAAAGAGACTAAGGAGGATCTGTTTGTAAATGTGCAATGATATATGGTAAATGCCAAGTAACACAGTGGTAAGAATAATGCCATCGGACTTATAACGAAATTGCGATATTGTTTTAATTCTACTCATTGTTATTTTATGCAGACCCACTGTCCCACCATCTTTCCCAGTCTCTCTGTCTTTCTTCCGCTTCTTTATCCTTTGTATGTACACACACACATATATGTGTGTGTGTCTATATATATATATATATATATATATATATATATATATATATATATATATATATATGTATATATATATATATATATATATATATATATATATATATATATAGAGAGAGAGAGAGAGAGAGAGAGAGATAGAGAGAGAGAGAGAGATAGAGAGAGGGGTGTATGTGTGTGATGGTGTGTCTCTCTATGAACGTGTGTGCATGTATTTATATAACTAAAAGGTCAGAAACATTATACGCATGTTAATATACATGGTGTATATACCCTATGTGTGTTCATACAACACGCGAGGTTGTATGAATATACATATATATATATATGCATGAATGTATGTGTGTACATACATATATCCGTACATATGTGCGTATATGTGCATGTATGCGCATGTATGTGTGTGTGCGTGTGTGTGTGTCTGTGTGTGTGTGTATGTGTGTGTGTGTGTGATTCAATTTTTGCATATAGTATTTATTTATAATCTCTCTCCCTGTATATCAGTTAATGAAAAATAAACAGTATCTGAATCATGTCGTATATAATATAACAAATCCATGATTTAATCAACTGTCAAACACACACACGGACGCATGCGCGCACACACACGCCCGCACACACAAACACACCAAGCACACACACTGATACGCACTTTCAAACACACACGTACAAACATCCATATATAGAATTTTATATATGCAAGTGTTTATATATATATGCAACATAGATATTTCAACTTATAAATTGGGGTTTATATGTATACGTACAGATGTAAACAGACGTGAATGCATATTTATATGTGCGTATACATACATATATGCGCGCGTGTGTGGAGAGAGAGAATGTTACTTGTTCAATTTTAAACAGAAAATATAGATACAAATAATAATAATAATTTTTTATGCACCCTTTTAAAGCTTGGCCAGGCTCATGGGCCCGGTTTCCCGGTTTCTATGGCGTATGTGTTCTCCCCAGCTGGACGGGACGCCAGTCCATCGCAGCTTTACTCAAGAGACAGGAGGAAAGAGTGCACTCCTGAAAGATAAGAAACTTGAACCAGCCGTACTGATGTATCGGTGATTATATAATCAAAGCATAATTTATACATTTCTCAGCTTTCACCCAAGAGTAGATATTCATTTTTGCAAAAAATAGATAAGTTATACGAGGAAATAAAAGTCATTCCTCATATTTAAACATGTTTCAATTAAGTAAAAAGTATTTAGATTATTTTAACTTAAAGGAAATAAACGTTGTATTCAATGTATCGCTGAGAGATACGAGTCTC
>NC_142953.1:5859410-5874410 GCF_046866305.1 Octopus bimaculoides
ATGGATGGATGGGTGAATGGAAATATAGCTGGATATGCGAGGGTGGAACGGACAGAATCAACTGATCGATTGATTGCTGTAATGAATGGATAGACAGTTTGATGGATAGGTTTATCGATGGATCGATGGATGGATCAATTTCAGCGTAGGGGACTAGATGGTTAAGGAGAAGGGGGTTCAGTGTGGTGATGAATGGTAGAGAAATCATATTGAAACATTACAAATTGCACACTTGTTGAGCGCCATGTCAGATCTCATTCGCCAGGCCTATGATTAAAATGTTACAACTGTATCCACCTAGTCCAACGTAATCCTTCTTCTTCTTCTTCTTCTTCTTCTTCTTCTTCTTCTTCTTCTTTCTTTCCTTCTTTTTTTTTTTTTACTTCTTCACCACCATCGTCTTTGTCATCATCATCATCATTATCATCATCGCTAGCAGCAGAGCTCCCCCTCCGTCTTTCTTTTCTCCTCCTTCTTCGCTATCATTATCATCATCATCTACAGTAGCAACAACGTCTTCTTTCTACTACTACTACTAAATTTTATTATTTTTCTTTGTTTTTGTATTTCTTTTATTGTTTAACTTTTCCCTCTTCTACATCATCATCAACATCAACATCAACTCCAGTAGCAACAGCGTTTTCTTCTTCCTCGCCTCTTCCTCACCACCACTACTACTACTACTACTACTACTACTACTACTACTACTTTTCCTCCTCCTCCTCTTCTCCTTATCCTCCTCTCACTCTCGGTTCCCCCTCCACCTCGTCCCTCGGATCACGTTTTCTTTTCACTTTACCTTATTGGAAATGGGTCGATGAGGTGCACTGTACTTTGCACATACACACTAAAGTAGTACTTTATTTCTTCGTTGTCTTCCTCATCATTATCTCCTCCTCCTCCCTTCTCCGTTAACTGGTTACTTTTCTAGCAGACAAGGCAACTGTATTGAAAATCGCTCGACCACAAATTTATATATTATTTTGATGTTCCTTTGAAGTAAACAGTTAAACTTTCGTTATCCGCACTAATATTCCTACAAAAATAATGTTTTCTACTCCTTGGCACAAGGCTCGAAATTATTTGGGGAGGAGGCCAGTCGATTAGATCGACCCCAGTACGTAACTGGTACTTAATTTATCGACTCCGAAAGGATGAAAGGAAAGTCGACCTCGGCGGAATTTGAACCCAGAACGTAACGGCAGACGAAATACCGGAGGTCGCAGTGGTGGTGGAGCTTGTAAATGGAGGTGGTCGCAGTGGTGGTAGTGCTTTTGATAGAGGGGATGGTGATAGTAATGATGGTGGTGGTGGTGGTATTGGCGGTCGTGGTCGTCGTGGTAGTGGTGGTGGCGGTGTTGGTGTTGGGGATGTTCGGTCGCAACAATAACATTAATGCCGACAGGGATTCCGATGATGATGATGACGACGACGCTGCTGCTGCTGATGATGATGATGATGATGATGGTGGTGGTGGTGGTGGTGGTGATAGTGATGGTAATGATGATGACGACGACGACGACGGTGGCGACAACAATGATGATGATGATGATGATGACGATGATGATGGTGGTGGTGGTGGTGGTGATAGTGATGATGATGATGATGATGACGACGACGCCGACGACAATGATGATGATGATGATGACGATGATGATGATGGTGGTGGTGGTGGTGATAGTGATGATGATGATGATGATGACGACGACGCCGACGACAATGATGATGATGATGATGACGATGATGATGGTGGTGGTGGTGGTGGTGATAGTGATGATGATGATGATGATGACGACGACGCCGACGACAATGATGATGATGATGATGATGTTAATGGTAGAGCTGGTTGTCGCTGTTGTTGCTATTAGTGGCGTTTTTGTTTGATTGTTTTGGTTGGAAGTACATGGGGTCGTAATAATGGCTGCTGAGTGTTCTTTGACAGAAGAGATGTACACGAAGACTAATGTCTTTGAGGAATTCCTTTCCCGAATGGTAAATACATTCAAACTGCTCCCATAAATTAAAAAAAAAAAAAATGTCGCCCTTCAACCTTAAACGTAAACTTAGGAAAAAACCCGATAATGTGAGAACATTTACCTGGTCCTTCTATCTGCAAGAAATAGCAGTTAAATCTCTCACGTTCTGCACCCAAATATAATAAATAATCTTTTCTTTTATTCTTTCATTCTTTTATTTGCTTCAGTCATTTGACTGCGGCCATGCTGGAGCACCGTCGAACAAATCGACCCCCAGGACTTATTCTTTGTAAGCCTGGTACTTATTCTATCGGTCCCTTTTGCCGAACCGCTGAGTTATGGGTACATAAACATATCAACATCAGTTGTCAAGCGATGGTGGGTGGACAAACACAGACACACAGATATGAGGTAAGAAAAGAAATGGAGCAATATGTAAAAATTAGAAGTCGATCATTAGTATTGAATGATCGCAGTTTAATTATGGTTAAGATAACAGTTACAGCTGTTTCTGTTTGTTATTTTTGAGGTAAACTTCTGTTGATCTCGTTCCATGTAAGAAACATCATCAGAATGAGTTGAACTTTAGCAGAGGAATATTTGACAGCAGATCGAAGGTTGACAGGAGACAAAAAAATAAAAGGAAATGGAAAACGAAAAAAGCAAAAAGGAAAAGGTTTGTTAGGTCTTCAGACTTAAATTTTTGTGTCCTTAAAAGATGGCACGTGTGTGTACAGTTGCTTCAAGTGGATGAATGGAGCAGTGAGTGGGGAAATAACCAGTTGACCGACAGTGTTAGTGGAAAGAGTTATACTTGGTATGAGGATGAGAGGGTGGAGGCGCAATGGCCCAGTGGTTAGGGCAGCGGACTCGCGGTCATAAGATCGCTGTTTCGATTCCCAGACTGGGCGTTGTGAGTGTTTATTGAGCGAAAACACCTACGTTAAGGGTACACGTGTCTGTGGAGTGCTCAACCACTTGCACGCGAATTTCACGAGGAGGCTGTTCCGTTGATCGGATCAACTGGAACCTTCGACGTCGTAAGCGACGGAGTGCCATAAGGATGAGAGGAGAGAGAAGAGGAGAAGTCGAAGGAAAACATGGAGAGGATGACCATGAAGAGGAAGACGACGACGACGACCATCACAACAATTACGATGATGAAGGAAGATGATGGCAGTGATGATTATGATGATGACAACGAAGACGACAATGATGATGATGACGATCATCATCATCATCATCATCTGGAAGAATAACAATGGCAGACAAGCAAGCAAACAGCCATTTCGATCAACTCCAACAAAATACCATAAAAATAACGAAGACACCAACGGAAAGCCTTTCGCATCCAAAAAACGAAATTGGTTTCCAACTTCGCTACTTTCTCACGTGTTTATCCGATCAGTCGGCGTTTGTGATTGGTTGTTTTTTTATCTTTGTTGACTTAAGTTTTTATTTCTTTTTTTTTTGTTTGTTTGTTTTTTTTTTAAAGTTTTTTTTTTAAATACTTATTTTTGTTGTTGTTGTTGTGGTTGTTATTGTAGATAAATATAAACCGCGTTTTGTTTTTCTCATTATTATTTAACAGTGTTGCTATCGTCGTCGTCGTGGTCGTTGTTGTTGTTGTTGTTGTTGTTGTTGTTGTTATTGCCGTTTTATTGTTGTTATTTTTTGTTGTTCTCGATATACTGCAGAAGAGAATTGTTATTGTTGTTGCTAATGCCTATTGTTATTTTTGCGTATACATAAACACGTATATACGTCTGTGTACACGTACATACATATATATATATATACATGTGTGTGTATGTATGTATATATATATATATATATATGTGTGTGTGTGTGTGTGTGTATGTATATATTTATGTATATATACATGTGTGTGTATGTATGTATATATTTATGTATATATATACACGTGTGTGTATGCATGTATATATATGTATATATACATATGTCTGTGTATGTATATATATGTATATATATACGTGTGTGTGTACGTAGGTATGAATATATATATGTATATAGGTGTATACATGTATGCCTATATATATATATATGTAAGTATATATTCTTAGATACGTACATAAGTATATATATTTATATATATATGTGTGTAGATATATGTGTATATATATATATATATATATATATATATATATATATATCCATATCACGTGCTCACTTTGTTTTTTTGTTTTTTTGTTATTGTTTTTTTTGAACTATATATATATATATATATGTGTGTGTGTGTGTGTGTGCGTGTGTGTGTGTGTGTGTGTGTGTGTGTGTGTGTGTGTGTGTGTGTGTGTGTGTGTGTGTGTGATATGTGTGGGTATGTGTATATATATATATATGCTTTTGTTTAGTCTTTCTCGTAGACAAACCCAGACAGGCGTTGTTGTTGTTATGTCTGATTGGTTGTTGTTGTGGATTTTTTTTTGTTCTTTGGTATAATGTTGTTTATCTTCTACCCAGTTCATGCCCCGTTCCGTACTTTTATCAGTTAACTTTAACCCCGGCTAATCCCACCGCGACTCCTTATACACACACACTCAAACTTTAAACTTTCTGAGTTTACTTTCGTAAAATTATCTCTTCAGCCCCGATATACAATTGTATATACATTCCTTCGCGAAATATATATTTGTGTATACGTATGTATGTATGTATGCAATTGTGTGTGTGGCTTAGGGGTTAGTGTGTTGCGCTTACAATCGCAAGATCATGGTTTCGCTTTCCCGGAGCGGTTGGTGCGTTGTTTTCTTGCGCAAGACACTTCCTCTCACGTTGTTTCTACACCTGAGAAGTGACACACCGCGCACCTGTACAGGTAAAATAGATTGTGATGGAGCGAATGAGCTTAGGTACAGAACAACCATTTGACCCCTATAAATCGATCACCTGTGCAGGTTGTTCAGTACCAAATTACGGATCCTCATCATGTTGTCACTGGAATATGCTATATCGATTATCATCTTTTCTTTTTTGTTCACCACATTATTGTCAGGTTTCCGATGTCCGATCTGATGGTCACACTGTAACATTTCATCCCACAAGATTTATTATCACTGTTTTGGTTTGGCTCAGCTTTGCTTTTTGTCCTGGTAGGATTTACGTGCGTAGCAGGTTACTGTAGGTGTCCATAAGTTTTCAGCAAGCTTTCAAGTACTTAGAACCCTCTTTTTATTATTATTATTTATTATTATTAAGGCGGCGAGCTGGCAGAAACGTTAGCACGCCGGGCGAGATGCTTAGTGGTATTTCGTGTCTTTTCGTTCTGAGTTCAAATTCCGATATGGTCGACTTTGCCTTTCATCCTTTCGGGGTCGATAAATTAAGTGCCAGTTGCGTACTGGGGTCGATCTGATCGACTGGCCCCCTCTCCAAAAATTTCTGGCCTTGTGCCTACAGTAGAAAAGAACACATGGAACTCCTGCAAAATGTGTTGAGTGCTCCTTTCTAACGTTTATCCACACGCTCTCTCTCAATGTTTGTGTTTGTCTAAAACCATATATTCTTGAATTGACCGGATGTATGTACGTTTGAGTGTATGTTATATAAAGAAAGAGAGAAGTATATTTAAATAAATCACTAGAGAGAGATAAGCGGATTAACGTACACTCTAACGCAGACAAACTCGTAGACGTACATACACACACATACGCATGTAATTTCCATATTTTATAGAAATTTGTAAAAAAAAAAAAAAAAAAATCAATGGAAATATTTCAGAGATAACATAGTTATTAACCTTTTAAGCTTTGGTTGACATTTCTAAGTGTGCGGCCTGTCGGTGTGCGCCCAGAAATGTGCGTTTTTGCTTCTACACGTACACATGCATACATACAAAGACACACATGAACACGCACACACACAGCAAAAGTCATCCAGAACTTTGAAATGTTAATAACTAATGTCTATCTTGAACTACTTTTGTAGATTATGTTTGCTAACATATTTCAATGAATAATGGAAATATATTTAGGTTATTGAAGAAAAATCCAATCATGAAAACGCCCTTATATTTTCTGATTAAGAAACTTTAAATCTGTTTTGAAGTATGTTCGAAGATTGTTTGGAAAAACCAGGCCCGGGTCTGGTTCTGCGGTAAGACATTTGCTTCCGAACGACATAGTCCCCGGTTCCATTTCACGGCATGGTACCTTGGACTAGTGGCTTTTGGGCCGACCAGAGGCTTCTGAGTGGATTTTCGCAGACGGAAAATTAAAGAGGCCCATCATGTGTGTGTGTGTGTGTGTGTGTATATATATATATATATATATATATATATATATATATACACACACACACAGGAGTGCTTGTGTGGTAAGAAGCTTGCTTCCCAACCATATGGTTCCGGGTTCAGTCCTACTGCGTGGCACCTTGGGCAAGTGTCTTTTACTCTGGCCTCAGGCCGACCAAAGCCTCGTGAGTGGATTTGGTAGACAGAAACTGAAAGAAACCCATATATATATATATTTATATATATATATATATATATATATATATATATATATATATATATATATATATATATATATACATATGTATGTATGTATGTAGTTGTATGTCGATGTTTGTCACCCCACTATCACTTGACAGCCGATTTTAGTGTATTTACGTCCTCGTAACTTGGCGGTTCGGCGAAAGTGATGATAAATCATACAAGTACTAGGGTTACAAAGAATGAGTCCTGGGGTCGATTTGTTCTACTAATGGCGGCGATCCACCATAGCCGCAGTCAAAATGACTGACAAAAACAAAAGAATATATATATATATGTATCTTGATATTCATGCATGTATATATAGGTGTGTATATGTGTATACACACTCTGTCAGGAGAAATACAGATACAGAAATGCGTTTAGCCATCCATAACATATAAAACGTATCTATAACACGTAGCATAAAGTACGCACAAACGGATACACACACATACACACGCCTGCATATAGCCACGCTCTGTCTTTCTCTCTCTGTCTCTTTCACACACAAGAGCGCACTCCCACACATACACCTTGTTTGGCGTGCAATCGTGGATGTATTTGTGAATGAGGGCGGCGAGGGTCTTACGAATTTGCGCTTTTTATAACACATCGTTTGCAAGAACGAAGCCTTGAAATTTGAAAGAAGACGTCGGCCGGATGTTGTAAACAGCGTTTGGTTTTTCAAATGGCCGCTTAGATATGCAACATGGAAGTGGTGCCTAATTAGTGAGATGCGCAACGTAAAAGATACGCTACATATTACTCCTCTCTATCAATTTTATCTATCTATCTATCTATCTATCTATCTATCTATCTATCTATCTATCTATCTATCTATCCGTCCATCTATCTGTGTGTCTATCTGTCTACCTATTTATCTATTTATCTATCTACCTATACATATATATATATATATATATATATATATATATATATATATATATATATATATATATATATATATACACATATATATATATATATATATATATATATATATATATACATATATATATATATACATATATATATATATATACATATATATATATATATATATATATATATATATATATATATATATATATGTATGTATGTAAGCGCCTGTGTGTGTATGTGTATGTCAATGTAAGTGTGTGTATGTGTGTGTGCTGGGCATGGAGAATGGAAGATAAATAGTAAAGAAGATCGGTAGACAAGAAGATAGATACATGGACGTAGAGAGGAATCGTAATTATGTAATTAGAGGCAACAGACTACGATGCAACCTTTCTCTAAAGCGGATTAAATATGAGTTAAGTATTATATGCCCTATACTTGATACTATCTCCCTCCCAGCACTCTTGCATACCTTATGATATCTTAAGGTAACTCATGAGCTGGTATTTGTAGATATATCTAAATAATACAATTTCTTTGTATGTGTGTGTGTGTGTTTGTGTGTTCCTGTGTCTATGTCTGTATAAAAAATCTTGGCCGTCAATCGCAAGCGAGTAGGCCCGGGCGGTTTGTATCACGCTCTCATTAATTGCTTTAGGATCGTAATAGTGCATGGCAACTAAGAGGGGAGCTGGCAGAATTGCTAGAATGTCGAGCAAAATGCTTAGCGGTATTTTGTCCGCCGTTACGTTCTTAGTGAAAAAAACTATATATATATATATATGAGTATATACATACAGGTAGATATATAGATAAACAGACAGGTAGATATATAGACAGACAGATAGACAAGTAAGCTCGTACTAGGCTTACGAAGAATAAGTCCGGGGGGGGGGGGGCATTTGCTCGACTTAAATGCGGTGCTCCAGCATGGCCGCAGCGTAATGTCTGAAAGAAAGAGAATAAGCAAAAATAAACCGAAATATTAAATATTAAGAAATGAAAGAAAAGAAGGAAAATTGAACGAAAGAAAGAAAAGAAGGAAAATTGAATGAGAGATAGAAAAGAAGGAAAAATGAATGAGAGAAAGAAAAGGAAAATTGAATGAAAGAAAGAAAAGGATAATTGAATGAAAGAAAAGGAAAATTGAATGAAAGAAAAGGAAAATTGAATGAAAGAAAAGGAAAATTGAATGAAAGAAAGAAAAGGAAAATTGAATGAAAGAAAGAAAAGAAGGAAAATTGAACGAAAGAACGAAAAGAAGGAAAATTGAACGAAAGAAAGAAAAGAAGGAAAATTGAACGAAAGAAAGAGAAGAGGGAAAATTGAATGAAAGAAAGAAAAGGAAAATTGAATGAAAGAAAAGGAAAATTGAATGAAAGAAAAGGAAAATTGAATGAAAGAAAGAAAAGGAAAATTGAATGAAAGAAAGAAAAGGAAAAAAATTGAATGAGAGAAAGAAAAGAAGGAAAACTGACTGAAAGACGGTAGGAAGGAAAGAAAGGAAAATGGCGGTGAGATGGGATGTAAATTGTCTGAGATGGAAGCGGGGGAGGAAGGGAGGGATGTGAGTGTGGGGGGTGGTGATGCATAGGGCGGGGATGGATCATGGGTTAGGGGTTAGGGTTTCTTCTGGCTGTTGCTCTGACGTCATTTAAGACAGATTTAAACATGTGTTAAAGCCATTGACGATGACAGGATGAAGATTTGCGAATGACACGATGTCTTCTGAGAGATGATAGTCATTTGTCTTTTGTATTTGGTTATTTTATTATTTTTTTGGTGTGTGTGTGTGGGGGGGGGGGGTTGTTTGTTTTTAGGTGCTTTGTTGTTTGTCTTTTATTTATTTATTTATCTATTTTCTTTTTTGGTGGGGTGGTTTATGACACCCCGTTTAAATTTACTGTTTGTACTTGCACAGTCCCATGGGGAGCTTTTTTGGAGATTAAGTAGGGACCAAAGTAAGGGAGCGAGAGAAAGAGAGAGACTGAAAGAAGACAGAGAAAGAAGGTGAGAGAGAGAAACAGATATGTGTGTGTTGTGTATCTATGGGTAAGAAAGAGACTGTGAATGTGAAAGAGAAAGTGTGTGTGTGTGTGTGTGTGTGTAAGTGAAGGGGAGAGTTGGTGTGTATGTACGTGAAAGAGGGAAAAAGATTGTGTGTGTGAGAGAGAGAGAGAGAGAAAGATAGTGTGAGTGAGAGAGAGTGTGTGACAGAGACAGAGAGAGACAGAGACAGGGAGAGACGAGTGAGAGAATGTGTTTGTGAATGAGAGAGAGAGAGAGAGGGAGAAAGAGAGAATTGTAGAGAGAAGTAGTGAGAAAGAGAGAGAGAATTAGAAAGTCAGAGAGGAAAACGGACTTAAGAGATTATACACAGTTAAACACAATCACACACACAAACAAACACAATACCATACACACGCACACAGCTACATACTCATACAGGCATTGGGAGAAGGCGGAAGGGCAAGAGGAAGGGCAACAGTGTTGGGGTGGGAGGGTTTTAATTTTGTACAATAAGATGAGATATATTGCGGTGGAGTTGGGAAGGTTTATGTTCAGATTGAAATGAAGAAATAGAAAGAGAGAGAGTGATGGAGAAAGACAGAGACAGAAAGAGAGAGAGAGAGAGAGAGAGAGAGAGAGAGAGAGAGAGAGAGAGAGAGAGAGAGAGTGAGAGAGAGAGAGAGAAAAAGAGAGAGAGAGGAAAGAGAGAGAGAGAGAGAGAGAGAGAGAGAGAGAGAGAGAGAGAGAGAGAAAGACCTACTGAAAAGGTTGCAAGACATTGCCAGAGTCGTTGACTCTCTCAACGACTACTGAAAAGGTTGTCAGAGTCGCCGACAGAGTCAACGACTATTGAAAAGGTTGCAAGACGCAACAAAAATTTTAGAAAATTAAATAAATGAGTAGAAATCGAACCGGTGAGTGTGTTAAGTAATAAGGCACTAAAAGAGAATGACTCTTCGCAAACACAATAATAATATTTAATCACATTTAATAATAATAATAATAATAATAATAATAATAATAAATAATAATAATTTGGCCGCTATTTTAGCAGGTTGAGGGAGGTTATATATGTCGGCTTCTGTGAGTATGTGAAGGCGCTTTGTCAAATGGTAGGGATGCAAGATGGGTTCTTGAGCAAAATATTTCATGGCAGTTTGCTGAGCGACCGGGTCTTCAATAGGGTTTGTGTTTTGGATAGGAGGAAGAATGGTGAGGAAGAAAGGATGGGCGAAAGGGGGGGGGGGCGGGAGAGTGGAAGTGAGAAGAAGTAGAATGGAAGAAGGAGGAGGAGGAAGGAGCGGGAGATGAAGAAAACGAAGAAGTGAGAGAAGGAGAGGGGAAGAAGGAGGAAGAAGGAGGAAAAAGAAGAGGAAAAGATGAAGGAAAATGAACTGGAGGGGAGGAGATGAGGAAGAAGAGGAAGAAGAGGAGAAATACATGGAAAATGAAAAGGAGGGGTGGAGAAGAAGAAGAAGAAGAAGAAGAAGAAGAAGAACAACAACAACAACAACAACAACAACAACAACAACAACAACAGCAACAATAACAACAACAAGGGAGAGAGAAGGCGGGGTTTAAAATTTTATCAGAGTTAGAAGTATGGCGGGTAGAGACGAGTTAAAGAAGGAGTAACTGAAAAAGACAGGAGAGGGGGGGAGAGGGGGGAGCGAGAGAGGCGGAGTTACGTAAGGATGGGGTGGATGAAAACGAAAATGGGAGAGATAAAGAGGAGGAGAAATATCGAAGGGCGGGATTAAGGTGAAAAGTGGGAGAAAGAGAGTCATACTTTGAAAGAAGGAGAAAAATGGTAGAGAGGGGGGATAGAGAGAGAGAGACAGAGAGATGGTCTAATGAAATACAATAGAAAGTGAGGGAGAGAAGGAATAGTGATAGGGTCAGAATTGAAGAGAGAGAGAGAGAGAGAGAGAGAGAGAGATACAGAGTGAAAAGTGATAGAGAGAGGTGGGGAGAAACAAGAGGTTGTTGATGTATTTGTATAGAGGGGGGGGGGGTAAAGGGTGAGAAAGAGAGGAGAAATAAAGTGAAACTTCAAGTGAGAGAAAGTGGGAGGAGAGAAAAAAGGCAAGCGAACCAGGGAGGGAACGATCTCTTTATTTGAATAAGAGAAAACTAGCTAATGACTGAGAGGAGTAATGTGACGTAGGTAATAGAGACACACAAGAGAGGCACAGAGAGAGAGAGAGAGAGGAGGAAGAGAGGGAGGGACAGAGAGAGAGAGAGAGAGAGAGAGAGAGAGAGAGAGCAAAGGAGGGTAGGAGAGGGTTAGAAAGCGATGGTAGAGGGAAGAGGGAGAGATGGTGTTATGGAATTTAAGGATTGTGTCGAAATTTTGTTGCATAAATGCTTGAAGCGGGAGAACAAACATGACCAAAATTTGGAAGTAGAAGAACCTGTGTGTTAGAGAACGTTATATGCATGTATGCGTCTCTCTCTCTCTCTCTCTTTCTCTCTCTTTCTCTCTCTCCCTCTCTCGCTCTCTCTCTCTCCCTCTCTCTCTCTCCCTCTCTCTCTCTCTCTCCGTCTCTCTCTCTATCTGTCTGTCTATTGACATCGCTGATAAGAATAGTGTTTCTAAAGTAGAGAAATTCAAAGGGTTGCTTTGACCCAATAGTAAGACGCCTGCCATGTTTACAGAAGATGTAGGTTCGTATTCCAGAGGCAGCCTTCGTCCCTGGAGATTTTATCCTAGAGGCTTTTAGTCCAATATTTGCACGCTATTCCGTATATTAACCCCAAAAGCATATATTTATACACACACACACACACACACACACACACACACACATATAGATAGACAGACAGACGTCCAACTTAATATGGATGCCTTGTTCGAACACCGAATACTGCGTTGTTAGCCTTTAAAGATCGCCTCATATAGACACTTGTTGCATAAAAGTACACCCATAAATGGTAGCTAGCTGGAATTGTCTGTTATGGGCGCATGATTTTCTCACATCACGTAACTTCAGTGTATTGAACCTCATCTGGGTTCCTTCCCCTTCTCGCAATATATCTGACACAAGGTTGTGTCGTTAACCAGATGGAGGAGATGAACAGTGTTCGACACGTCAGATCGCAGAGCGAAGTGAGCTTTACGTCACAATTTTTTGTGGATTCCTTCGTAGCAAATGATAGCTGAAGTTCCGCAAATTGTTGCTGACCCAACCTGCAAATATGAGTTTTTCTAATTGTAAGCAAATGTTTGTACTTCACATTTTCTCAGTCCTTCCTTTAAGTCGGCATTGCCTGTGCAGACGAACAGAGTTCGACACGTCAGATCGCTGGACTAAGTGAGATGAAGTGAGACACGTCAGATCACAGGACTAAGTGAGATGAAGTGAGACACGTCAGATCGCAGGACAAAGGTTGCTGAAAAACCCATCGCACATCCTTACCATTTGGCCATTCGCTTTCACATATTCCAAATGAAGCAGCCAACAATAGCAGACAATTTTCTTACAACACACACACACACACTAATGTATTAAAAGAGTGCTTCATCTCATCTGTATATATATATATATACTCTAAATAAGACGAAATGGTCAGTGCTGAAAAGGATTTGCTCTTAAACTTGTACAGAGTTCATCGAGTGCTATAATAACGATAGGAATAAGAAAATCCCCAACATCATTATTGTGAAAATTTTACAACAGTAGGAAATGCACCGAGGCTGGAGATGTTAAATAACAGACTTATTAGGATTCAATTCAATTAAATGAAGTTTTTAATTTGAATTATTAGGTGTAATTAATTCTAATTCTAATGCTAATCATAATTCATTGCAAATATAGCTTGAGCTCAAAGGTAGGATTAAATAGCTATTAAATCCGTTTGAAGATTTGGAAACAAAGAACGTGAATGTAGGCAAACGTAGAAAATATGGTTATATGTGGTTGTTATATAGTTGGGTGTGATGGTGTGAAAGAGGTTAGTTTAGGAAGGTGAGTGGCCGCAAGAAATGTGTGTGTGTGTGTGTGTGTGTGTGCATGTGCGCCTGTATATATATGTGCGTGTGCGTATGTATGTATATATTATATATTCCATATGTATGACTATAACGCACAAACACACACACATACATATACATGCGTATATATATATATATATATATATATATATATATATATATATATATATATATATATATATATATATATGCATAAATATGTACATGGATATGTGTGAGTGTGCGCCTGTATACATATATATATATATATATATATATATATATATATATATATATATATATATAGTTGAGCAGTGGAGTCGATATACAGTAAGCCGTCGACTATCGCGGGTGTTACTTTCGAAAATTCTCCGCGAAGTAGAAACAGTACTGTACTGATTATATTTTCTATTATTTTTATAATTTGTATATGTTTCTTTTATCATAAATGCAAAACAACTTCACGGCATAAACTTAAAACGCGATAGGCGAACCGCGATAGGCGAACCGCGATAGGCGAACCGCGATAGGCGAACCGCGATAGGCGAACCGCGATAGGCGAACCGCGATAGGCGAACCGCGATAGGTGAACCGCGATAGTCGAACCGCGATATAACAAGGGATTACCATTATTTGAAATATCTAAGATGGCGAGCTGGCAGAATCTTTAGCACGCCGGACAAAATACTTAGCAGCATTTCGACAGTCTTTACGTTCTGAGTTCAAATTCTACCAAGGAATCGATTAACCCACTCCCCGAAATTTCAGGCCTTGTGGCAACGTTTGAAACCAATGTCAGCGTTGATGTTAAAGCGATGAGATGGCGGAAACGTTAGCCAGCAGGGCAAAATGCTTTAGCAGCATTTAGTCTGTCGTTGTTCTGAGTTCAAATTCTGCCGAGGTCGACTTTGCTTTTCATTCTTTCAGGGTCAATACGATAAGTACCAGATGAGTACTGGCGTTGATGGAATTTAGTATCACCCTACCGCCAAAATTTCAGGTCCTGTGCCTACAGAAGAAAGGATCTTAACAACGGCGACACCGCCACTACGACCAAAAGCGATAGCCATAACGATTACATCGCAATTGTTATGACTATATTTGGCCGGAATATTTTGATTTCGTAAGCTCCATCAGTATTACTAGTGTTGAAACGAACAACGGTCTCAATATTTCTAGTAACGTGTTTGCTATTTGTCACAGTTCACTCGTCTCTACAGCTGTTTTGCCATATTGTTTTTAACAAGGAAATGACGTCGTGTGAAAAAGGAAGGCAATACCATGTTGACATTAGAGACCAGCTGTTCAAAACGTGTGGACGTATGTGCGAAGTAATCGACATTTCAACCACATCCTAAACGTTTCGGGTTCCGATCTATCTATCTATCTATCTATCTATCTATCTATCTATCTAGCTCTACATTGTATTTGTCCCATCTTCGTTGAGCCCTGTGTGGCTAATAAAAGAAATGTATCTATCTGTCGGTCTAACTATGGGTCAGTCTGTCTGAGTGTCTATGGGTCAGCCTATCTGACTGCCTTTCTGACCACTATGTGACTGACAGACTGTCTGTGTATGTGTATGTATGTATGTATGTATGTATGTATGTATGTATGTATGTATGCATGCATGTAATTTAAGTATGTATCTATCTCCCCATCCC
>NC_142953.1:5886910-5894410 GCF_046866305.1 Octopus bimaculoides
GAAGAAGAAGAAGAAGAAGAAGAAGAAGAAGAAAAATAACCAACAATCCAATAAATATAGAAATTTATATATATATAAAAAAAACATATATAATGAAGTGAAAGTGCTGATAATGGTTATAACAGGAACCAACCAAAAGTTTCCGTTTTGTTCTCTGTTCATTCCTACCCGTATGTACCCCGGCCTGCCACCCCTTTACACCGCGGTGGAGGCTTGAAGAGTATCAGGTGTGTGTATGTATATGTGTGCGTTTCAGTGTGTGTGTGTGTGTATGTGTGTATTTGAATTGTGCGTGTGCATGTGTATTTCTGGGAGCGTGTGTGTATTTTTAGATTAGTGTATATATGTGTATGTGTGTGTGTATGTATGTGTATATATACACACACATGTATGCGAGTGTCCGTGAGTATGTATGTATGTATGTATGTATGTATGTATGTGTGTGCATATTTTTGTATTAGTTTCTATTAGTGCATATGTGTATACTTATGGGAAAAGTATGTATTTTGCGTGTGTATATATATGTATGTGTATTGTATGCTTATGTGTAGATTTGCACTGATGTATGTGTGTGTTTGGTGAATATATATTTTGTATTTTCTTGTGTGTTCGAGTGTATATACGAGATGAGATGCGTATGTATATATGTATGTATCTTTCCTACATGTGCGTATGACTGTATTAATATATGTATTTTTGTACACACACACACACACACACACACACATAGACACACATTATATATGTGTGTGTATGTGTATAAATGTAGACACTGTTCCTCAGTATATGAGATTGTATTTATGCACCTGTGTATATATTCATAAATCAGTGTATGTTTCTAATACTGTATGTGTATGTGAAGTGGTATGCGCATACATGCATATTTGTATACATACATGAATGTATGTCATACGTGTTTCCATGTGTGTATAAATCTGTGTATATTTGCTTGTATATATGTGTGTGTGTGTATGTGTTTGTGTGCGTACGATTATGTGAGTGTTTATGTATGTATATACATATAAACATACATTTTTTTCTGTACTTTGGTAGTTTGTATTAATCTATAATTATACACCTTATGTATGATGTAATTGTGTGTATGCCTGTAATAATGTCTATGAATATCTCTGTCGCTGTGAGCATGTATAGAAGGAAGGAATTATTTTCAATCTGTCTCTAGAACTGTATGATTGTATGTGAATGTCGGACTACTTTCGTTTTATGTATCAGAATGATTTGTTGCTGTGTGGTAAGAAGCTTGCTTCCCAACCACATGGTTCCGGGTTCAGACGCACTATGTGGCAAGAGTCTCCTCCTATAGCCTCGAGATGACCAAAACCTTGCGAGTGGATTTGGTAGATGGAAACGAAAACGGGGCTGTCGTATATCTGGCTCTCTATATATTAAACTCTTTCTCTATCTATCTATATGTATATATCTATGTGTCTGTGTGTCTTTGCGTCTCTGTTTGTCTCCGCATCGTCGCTTAACAACCGATGTTGATGTTTTTATGTCCCCGTAACCCAGCGGTTCCGCAAAGAGTCTGATAGAATTACTAATAGGCTTAAATATACGCCCTGGTGTCGATTTATTCGACAAATTTATTTCAAGGCGGCGCTCCAGCATAGCCGCAGACAAATGTATGAAACAAGTAAAAGAATACACACACACACACACACACAAACATGTATATTATGACGAGAAGTAAATGGTGCTTCCCAAAGCTGGTTTGTATCTCTGTGACCCAACCAGAGACGTTACCAGCCGGAAACATGTAAGGAAAATTTTAAATTTACTCCACATTACATGCACTTCTGACAACAAAGGGCTGATCCAAAAAGTGCCGAAATTATGTTTCAAGAAGATGAAAGGTAAGAAACAAAGAAGCGAACTCTTCACTGCCAAAAAAATAAATAAATAAATAAATAAATAAATAAAATAAAATAAAAAACAAAAATAAAACAAAAACGATATCACGTGGTAGACAAATTGGAGGAAGTACAGAGAAACATAAATGAAAGGGCTGGATGAAGAAAAGGTTAGACGGAAAGAAAATAATAATAATAACAATGTTAATAATAATAATAATAATAATAATAATAATAATAATAATAATAATGAACCAAAAAAAAAAACACGGGATAAAACAATTAGATGGAAGAATGTTCTCTGCGACTCTTTTTCGGTTAAACTAACCCAGACAGGAATTGCTCCACAATGAAGACTTTACCAGACAGACTCCGAGAGCAACCCCGCTTTTTTTTTTCTTGATTGCATGTTTTAGGGGTTTATTGCAGTCTGTTGCATAGATGCCCCCATCCATCCATCTATCTATCCATCTATCTATCTATCTATCTATCTATCTATCTATCTATCTATCTATCTATCTATCTACACACACAAGTACATGCTGTGTGTGTGTTTGTGTGTGCTTCTGAGTACGTCTAGTCCCCCTTTATTTGGATAACTGCGGCAATAGGCCCCTCAAGTATTTATGCGTGCGTTTATGAAAATGTATGCGCGTGCGCATTTGTAACGCTGCGTGTTAATGGGCAACGCGCACGCATGAGCATATGTGTATATATTTAAGCCATATGTGCCTAGAACCTTCGAGGAACATATACATGCCTAGATACATGCATAGCTTCATGGACACACACACATACATACATAGATACATACATACATACACTTATATAGATAGATAGATAGATAGATAGATAGATAGATAGATAGATAGATAGACAGATATAGATAGATAGACATTTTACTATAGATAAACTCAAGAAATAACACATGCATGTACTTATAAACCTGCACCCCGTTGCAATATAGATATGTTTGAATGTATACTTATATTTATGTGTTTGTGTATGTGTGTGTGTGTGAATGTTTGTGTATATATATATATATATATATATATATATATATATATATATATATATGTACGCTTGCATGTGTGTATAATATACATACATAAACGTATGTACATTTGAGTATATATCCATATATGCATATATATATATCTATATATATATATATATATATATATATAGAGAGAGAGAGAGAGAGAGACTGACAGAGAAGCAGCGAGAGTGAGAAGGAGAGAAAGATACGTGTGTGTGTATGTATGTGCACGTGACCGTATCGAATGTGTCTGTTTTCTTCACAGATCAAACACGGAAAGTCGTCCTGATGCAACAAAGCTTACTTCGCCATTTATGAATATATTACATCCGTGATAGAATTACAGACGTAATGACTAAACATAATGTTATTCACTGAAACCCTAGTATGTGGTGCCCCAGATTACCCACAGTCCAACGATTAAACAAGGGTTTCTCAACCGTTTTTTTATTTTTTATTTTACCTGTGGACCACCCTTGATTTCTCTTATACTCTGGTGGACCCCCAACGCCACTCGAAGTTTAGAAACTAGTTTTATAGATAAAACGATAAACGTCGCTCTTTCAAAGCCTAGCCAGGCTCATGGGCCCGGTTTCCCTGTTTCTATGGCGTATGTGTCCCCACCACCCTCAGCTGAACGGGACGCCAGTCCATCGCAGCGTTACTCAAGAAACAGGAAGAAAGAGTGAGAGAAAGTTGGGGCAAAAGAGTACAACAGGGGTCGCCACCACCCCCTGCCGGAGCCTCGTGGAACTTAGGTGTTTTCGCTCAATAAACACTCACAACGCCCGGTCTGGGAATCGAAACCGCGATCCTATTACCGCGAGTCCGCTGCCCTAACCACTAGGCCATTGCGCCTCCAGTTTTATAAATACTTCTTTCAAAATTCCAGTTTTGTTATTCACACATGAACTTACGTAGGCTGAACCGAGTTGAATCAAGAAGAAGATATTAAATACGAATATATTGATAGAAATTTCACTACACAATTAAAAAAGAAAAAAAAAACTGGAGAGTAATGGAAGGAGGATGGAAGTCCAACGCATAGTTATACGAAACAAACATAATTTCCAGACGATTATATATCTCTATTACGCTTGGAATCTTCTTTGTGCATCCCGTGCTTGTTTATTAGCCATCTTCCAACTCGAATTTCAATCTGAGAGAATGTGAATTAAGCAGTATGTTTTTTTTTTTTTGCATGGATAAAGATGCGGTTTCAAAATATATTTTTTAAGATAAATAAAGCGATTTTTAAAATTTTGTTGAATATCACCTTTCACCACAAACCACGTCGTTTATAAATAAATAATCGTTTTTAATTGCACGAGGCTAGTAATTTTGAGGGGATGGGAAAACTCTGGTATTCATTTTATCGATCCCGAGAGGCTGAAAGGAAATGCTGTCCATGACGGTAATTCAACTCAGAACGTTTGAAACGATCGTACTGCATTACTATTTGATATCCTGTTGTTTATTTGGATTTTATTCATCTTATTTCGGGCTGTGCGGATAATACTGGACTGACATCGTGCTTCAACTTAAGTACCTTATTCAACTGAATCTCAAATATTGATGTGTGCGCGTATGTATGTATATATATATATATATGTGTGTGTGTGTGTGTGTGTGTGTGTACATACATATATATACATGTGTGTTTGTATGTGCGTGTCTTTGAATGTAGAGACAAATATATGTGTATTTTTCGGCGAGGCTAAACATCTAAAACTCATTTTCCCCCATTTGGCCCCGAGTCTTCGAGGGAGACTCTCTGGTCGCACTTTGCCATCGGCACTTCTGCTGTACATGCGTACACACACACACACACACATATATATATATATATATATATATATATATATATATATATATATATACGCACATATACATATGCAGAAATATATAAGCGTATATATATAAATATATGTATATATTTATATATATGCATGTATGTATGCTTGCATGTATATATGTATATCCACAAATATCAATATGTTCTTGAATTTTTTTGTCTTTCACCGTCAAACTATAGAAATACTGAAGGTACTGGACACTTCAAAAATTTGGAGTCAATATTTTTTTATATTTGTTGACTATTTCCCATAAAATGTTGATTAGTTTTTTTTCTATTATAGTCTATATATAAAGTGCTCTCGACTGTGGTTAATGGAGAAGGCTTTTTAATATTGCAATCATGAATATCGATAAGTCTCCAACACTCGACCACATAATTGTACTAATATAAAAAAAAAAAAAACTAAATCAATCAGCCACATGAGATAAGTAGATGCCAAATATATGTGAGTGTGGGATCAATCAGACTCCGAAGGGACTGATGCGGTTCCATCAGTCAGCCAGACTTGTATTATGTAGTAGAGTCGGTAAAAAGTGTACAAAGAACTTGGAAAATCTAACGTTTCGGGGCAGAATACTTCATCAGGGAAACGTTGATAACAGTAAAATTAATGCGATACAGCAGAGTGTTAAAACATCTAATTTAGAAAAAAACCGGTCGCAACGATCAATAATATACATACATATATACATACATACATATATATATATATATATATATATATATACATATATATATATATATATATATATATATATATATATATATATATATATATATATACGTATTCGTTTATTCTTTTAACTGTTACGGTCGTTTCATTCCGACCATTGCTGGGGGCACCATTTTAAGTGGTTTTAGGCGAAAAAATCGACCCCAGGATTTAATCTTTGTAATCCTATCAGTATCTTTTGCCGAACTGCTAAGTTATAGAGACATTTACACACATCGGTTGTTCAAGCGATGGTGGCGGGGCAAACAAAGAGGCAAACACACATATATACAGAGAGATATACATGCATATGTATATACACATAGTATATATACGTATATATGTTTATATATATATGTATATGCGAAACGCAGTGCAAAGAACCTTTTCAAAAAAATGAAATGGGGTTTGCTCTAAGAGTTTGTATGGTAAAGTCTTCACCTGTTCAGCAATCCTGTCTGGGTTAGTTTAACCGAATAAGAGACTTCCAGAACAATCTTTCCTTACATTTTATACTTCTATTTGTTTTTTAAACTTTTTTTTTATGGGGGGTTCTTTTCTTTCTTCCTTCATCGTCTATCCTTCTGTATAAGCTTGCGTATTTCCTTCTTTGCATGTATCGTTTCTCTATTTTGAGGCCTTGTGGGTGGGTGGTGGTGGTGCTACGTTTTTTTTTTCTTTCATCATCTTGTTACGCTATCAAACCATCTGTCTGTCTATCAATGTATATATCTATTTACCCATGCACTCACAGATATCTATCTATCTAAATAGATATAGATAGGTATGTAGATAGATAGATAGATAGATAGATAGATAGATAGATAGATAGATAGATAGATAGATAGATAGTTAGGTAGGTAGGTAGGTAGGTAGATAGATAGAGAGAGAGACTGAGAGAGAGAGAGAGAGAGAGAGAGAGAGAGAGAGAGAGAGGAGAGAGAGAGAGAGAGAGAGAGAGAGAGAAGAGAGAGAGAGACAGCATGAATGAATTTTCTATAGAATTTTGTAAAACTTTCTTCGCCTTTCTTCTTGAAATTCATGCTGTTAGCCAACCCAGTTTATGTAAACTCACTATTGTTGTATTGCTGCACAGACTCGCACACATACGCGTACCCCACACGCGCGCACACACGAGCGCACACGCAGGAGCGGAAACTTTGTGTCTCTGTGTCTGTGTTTGTCGAACGAATCGCTCCAAGGACTTATTCCCTGTAAGCCTAGTACTTATTCTATCGGTGTCTTTTGCCGAACCGCTAAGTCACGGGGGCGTAAACACACCAGTACCGGTTGTCGAGTGATGGTGGGGAAATATATATATATATATATATACACATATATATATATATATGTATATAGATAGATAGATAGATAGATAGATAGATATAGATATATATACGACGGGTTTCTTTCAGTTTCTGTCTACGAAATCCATTCACAAGATCTTGGTCTGCCCGAGGCTATAGTAGAAGATATTTGCCAAAGGTGCCACACAGTGAGACTGAACCCAGGACCATGTGATTGGGAAGCAAACTTCTTATCACGCAGCCATTCCTGCGCATATATATATATATATATATATATATATATATATATGTATATATATATATATATATATGTATATATATATATATATATGTATATATATATATATATATATGTATATATATATATATATATATATGTATATATATATATATATATATGTATATATATATATATATATGTATATATATATATATATATATGTATATATATATATATATATATGTATATATATATATATATATATGTATATATATATATATATATATGTATTATATATATATATATATGTATATATATATATATATATATATATATATATATATATATGTATATATATATATATATATATGTATATATATATATATATATGTATATATATATATATATATGTATATATATATATATATATGTATATATATATATATATATATGTATATATATATATATATAATATATATATATATATATATAT
>NC_142953.1:5920343-5922843 GCF_046866305.1 Octopus bimaculoides
GTATACATATACATAAATATATATACATATGTATTTGCTTGTTTGTTTTGTATGCGTGTTTCTATCTCCCTCTCTTTCTCTTTATCTATCTATCTATCTATCTATCTATCTATTTATCGATCGATCTATCTATCTATCTATCTATCTATCTATCTATCTATCTATTTATCTATCTACCTATCTATCTATCTATCTATCTCTGTATGTGTGTGCCTGTGTGTGTGTATGTGCGTGTGGAAGGCCATATGTGTTTCAGTAAGACTCTGTACTAACACACATGACTCTAGTAGCACAGGATTGGATGGCTGAAAAATTTCATGATCACATAACCCCTAACATTTGGTCTCCTAATTCCCCAGATGTCAATGCATTGGACTATTGGATGTGGAATGTTGTTGAGAGAGAGGTCAATGAACATGTCCATAAAACCAAAATGATTCTTTAAAAGCTGCTATAGTCAGAGTAACGTCCAAAATGAACCAGGACCACTTGAGAAACAAGCTTCTTACCACACAGCCATGCCTACTCGCATTCTTAATACATCAGTTCCTTGGATAGGATTCAGTCTATGCTAGTATAACATCACTACCTATCCACATAGAGTGAATGAGAGTAAAAGACACAGCGAACGCAGATAGATATATAACGAGAAAGGTAGGACAAAGCAGTTGTTGGGCAAGATACAGCTGTGCGTCTGTCCCTTCCATTCTTTCTGTATGTATATGTATATGCATATATATATATAGACTAGTTTCAGGGTGTTGCCCCTTGTCAATGCAGAGCAGCCAAGCCCTAGCCAGGCGGCGCTGCTGACTATCTGTTCGAAAGTTATTTATCTAATTTCAGTGGAATCTATCCACTGGTTTTCAGAAATAGAGTTATTAATATTTCTAAGTCTCTCTAAAGGAGACAAATTAGATAAATAACTTTCGAACAGATAGTCAGCAGCGCCGCCTGGCTAGGGCTTGGCTGCTCTGCATATATATATATATATATATATATATATATATATATATATATATATCATTCTCTCGCCTTTAATGGTGAATCATCAGAAACTATACATTCATACATATATGTGTATGTACGTATATATATAGATGCACACACACATATTTATGTATGCACACGCATAATACATATATACATATCCAAGTATATACCTATATTTATGTATGTGCATATATATATATATTTATGTATATATATATGTATATTTAAATATATATCTACTATATATATACACATATACGAATATTTAAACATATATATATATATATATATATGGATGTGTGTGTATACATAAATGTATAGTGTGTGTGTGTGTGTGTATGTGTGTGCACAAGTAATTCACAATACCTGAAATATTTGAAATATATATGATGTAGAACGCAGCTAACTATGCAGTTATTTAACTGAAAGCCTTGGCTGCAGGGTTTGAGAAGTGCTGAAAACATCGCATTGTTGTCTTCCATAAAGAGAAAAATAATTGAAAATCTACTTGCAGATAATGTGTTTTGGAGATAACTACCTTCTTATCAAAGAACTACTTGAATTATTCACTTACATATATACATGTATATACGATTGTACACACTCACATGTGCATATATATATATATATATATATATATATATATATATATATATATATATATATATATATATATATTTATGTGCATGTGTATATATATATGTGTATATATATATGTGCGTGTGTGTCTATATATTAATATATATATTGTATATATATACGTATGTATGCATAAATAGTCATATGTATATATATATATATATATATATATATATATATATTGCACTATTTTGTTTTCTATATATATATGTCCGTGTGTATGATTGTGTGTGTGCATGTTATGTACAAATATTCATATATGTATAATACATATAAGTGTGTGTGCGTACGTGTGTGTGTATGTGTGTGCATGTATGTGTGCGTAATGATCATAGGATTAAAGGTGATGGTATCACATGTATCCGATCGTTTCGATTACCGGTGGAATTATTACTAGAATCATCATACTGGATCATGCGTAGAAGAATTATAGAAGTTACATAAAGAAGTTATGTAAAGATTCTATAAGATTATATAAATGTGTATGAACCTATATACATGTATGTGTGTATATATATATATATATGTATATGAATGTGCTCACTCACATTACACAGACACATATGTTTCTATGTATATACTATATACATATATACATACATATATATATATACATATGTCTGTATGTATATGATAGATGTGAGAACTATTTGAGGATATATTTGGTAATTTAATTAAACAATTTTAATCTAGCAAAAAGTAGATATGTTTAGTAAAAATGCGGACACATTTTCACGATAAGCGTCTTATAAGATAATTCTATGAATTCGCCTTCAACTTCGATGGCTGCTTCGATGCAGGACTGGAATCATTGGTATAACTTCATTAAATGTTTCATCTTCTATTCGTGCATCACCTGGATAATGTT
>NC_142953.1:5937843-5960343 GCF_046866305.1 Octopus bimaculoides
GAAAAGATATTTTATTCCAGTATACTTGAAATTTTTGCGTAATGTCGTTTTTCATAGTCGGATATTTCATATATCACATACAGGAGAATGTATATGGTGTGTACATTACATATTGGCACACAGATATTGTATATTATATTATTATATTACATGTCCTACGTACCCTCACTCACGCATATATAAACATATACGTACACATATGGATTTATGCGTGTGCATAAATACATGTACATATATTTACCTATATGTATATGTTTGCATGTATATATATATATATATATATATATATATATATATATATATATATATATATATATATATGTATATAAATATATATGTGTGTAGATCGTTTCACACACAAGTATGTGCACTTATAAGTATACATGGATTTGTAAGTATGTTACAGACATAAAGCGTTTGAAGGCTTAGAATCGAAATAAGATTTTTTTTTTCCAGATTTCTGGTGGGTTATAACAAACCACAGCTCACAAATAACCAGCGACAGCCAGTATATTATTCCAGCAACATCTCGTACACACACACACACACACACACACACACACACACAAATCTGATATATACATATATATAATATATATATTCCGGCCATTAATCTTGTATTATTTTTACTTATGTATTTATTTATATGTGTATTTATTTATATAAATTTATTTCTTCATGTATATAAACTTCATTTTGCTTCAACTAAGCAGAAATATATACTGTCAAATATATATATATATATATATATATATATATATATGTTTGTGTATGTGTCTACTTACATACACATATGTATATACATATAGATATATATATACATATATATACATATTCATATATATATATACATATGTATGCATATACATACATATATACATATATGTATAAGCATATACATATGTATATATATTATATACATATATATATTATATCTATCTATGTCTATTTATATATATATATACACACACATACACACATATATATAAAGCTTTTTCCCAGTCTTTAATCATATTTATACTTTTTTCTCATTCTATATATTTCATATTTCTGTTTTTTTTTTTTCTCATTTATAACCTTCGATTTTCCATAAAAAAAATTGGAAAGACTGTTTTGTTTTATATACAATATAGATAAATTGGCAGTTATGAAAAATTGCGATATTTTTTTTTATTATGTTTATGTATGTCTTTATTATCATTATTATTATTATTATTATTGTCCGTATTGTTTTTATTCTGATTTATATGATTTTAGTTATTATTATCAATTCTGTGCAGAGAGAAATTAAATTTAAAAGAAAGAGAAAGTGTATACATCTTAATATCTATATCTATATGTATGTCACTGTCTCTTTGTTTCTTTCTCCTTATATTCATCTATCTATCTATCTATCTATCTATCTATTTGTCTATCTATCTATATATCTATCTATCTATGCATATATGTATCTATCTGTCACTATTTTTCTATTTATGTATCTATCTATGCATCTATCTATACATCTACCTATCTCTATATAAACACAGATATATACAAGTCTGTATGTATGTACGTGTATATGTATGTATGCATTTATGTATGTTTATATATATATATATATATATATATATATATATATATATATATATATATATATATATATATATATATATATATATATACATATATATATATCGGTGGCGACTCCGGTACTCGGGCTGTTTGGGCTTAGTGATTATAAATTTAATAAAGTGAGCGTGGAATTTGCAAGGTTATTTAATTTCTGCCAACACTGACGTCAAGTATGTAATTGCAGCCAATAATTCGGGCTCCTTTTACTGAGCCTGGTCGCAGTTCATTTAGTTTCGTTCAGTGTCTGGCAGACGTCTTAGAGTTGCCCTGTATCAAAAAATGTCATTCGTAACAGACGTTCTCTCGCCATCGAGAGACTGATTGGGCTCAGAAGGAAAAATTTTAAATAATTGAAATTCAATGTTTTCTTGAAAAAAATGTATGTATGTCATTGTTCACTCTTATTTCAAGATTTCTTGCCAATAGTGAAAGAGCCGGTTTCTAACCTAGATCCAAGGCAACTTCATTGGAATTTCAGCATCAACAACAGGGTATTTTTGTTTGTATGTATGTATGTATGTATGTATGTATGTATGTACGTATGTATGTGTGTGTGTGTGTGTATGCATATGTACAGATTTGTATGTTTTATGTATGTATTCTCATCCATATAGTTGCATATCTCGACATGCTCTTTTGAGAACTACTAGGTCTTAGTAGACACAACATGTGGTCTATTTCTAGCACATTAAATGTCCACTTTACTGGTCAACATTATATATATAAATATATATATATATATATGCGTGCGCGCATGTGTGTGTGTGTGTGTGTGTGTGTGTGTGTGTGTGTGTACCTTTCTCTCTATCCATGTGCAATATAGATATATAACGCACACTGGCAAGGACACACACTCATATACAAACGCTTATATAATTACCTATGAAATGATATAAAATGAAGCGTATTACTGAAACCGTTCTGTACATATCCAGGTAGACTGTATGCCTCCGAGTCTTTGTCTCCTTTCGCCTGCACGTGTCTGTATATATATATATATATGTATATATACATATGTGTGTGTGTGTTTGTGTGTGTAAAATAGATACATATACGTGTTTAAACATGTACACACGTGGAGGAGGGTGCATAAGAACATTCATTCCTATATAACATATAGCAAAAGCATTCGGTTATTCAACGATTCAGTGACAAGTAGAAACGAAATGGCTACATTATTTTTCAACGAGGGTTTTAAAACTCTGAACTCTAAACTCTATAGCCGGATTCAGGGACATTATACTAGTGCATTTACGCAAGTTAATGTCCAAACGAACAAAGATAACCAATACTAAAAACTTGAAAAGAAAATGGCGGCTAGCATTGACGATAGGACGCGCCTCTGCTTTCCCGCCACTACTTAACGCTTTCGTATTAACAAACAAAGAACAGTGTAGAATTGCGTTTCAACAAACAGTCTTTCTATGTTGTATAAAAGCTACGGTCGGTAAATGTCCATTTGAATGTGAGTACTTTAGAGCTACAGTTTTTGCTTTTATTTGCTTATTATAGTCTGTCCGCTATTTCTAAGTAAAGTAGTATTTAAGGTAAGCAAACTAACTATCTGCGTATATTATACATAAACATTACACGCGCGCACACACACACACACACACTATCATAGATACATATGTTTACATATATACATACATATATCTATATAAACATGCATGTTTGTTTATATATATGTATATATATATATGCACACGTATGCGTGTATATAAATGTAAGCATGTATGTATATATATATTTATATACACATGTATGCATGCATACTTATGCATAAATATATATATGCATGTGTATATATATGTGTGTGTATGTGTACATATACAAACATATATATACACACATATACACACACACATATACACACATATACACACACATACACACACACACACACACACACAAATATATATATATATATATATATATATATATGCAAATAAACACTTATTACATTTATGTTTACGTTTGGTTGTGGTAGGCAAAAAAAAATTGAAAGACCTGAATTGAGAGAAACTAAAAGACCGATGTTGAAGGAAGATACAATAAACCAAAAAGGAAAAAAAAAAGAAAAAAAGGAGGAGGAAATAATTAAATAAATAAAACAAATTATATAAAAGACAGTGAGAAGAGGAAGGAAAAATGGGTGTTTTGATGAATTCTCCTGGTTTGTTTGTTTGGCTTTTTTTTTATACGATTTATTTATTTTTACTCATTCTTTTGTTTGTGTTCGGCAGTTAAGAGAGGGGTGTAAGTGTCTTTCAACACTTAAATAATACATAGATATAGAAATCGATAGATCTTATAAAGAACTTGGCAAATATATATGTCTAAGCTGCTTTCTATGTTCTTGTATATCCTTCTACGTTATGAATGCTTGTTATGTGAAAGTGCGCATTACACATGTGTCAATATGTGAGTGAATATCAGAGCTTGTGTGACACACCATTTATATATAGATATATATGTGTGTGTGTGTGAGTCTGGGTGTGTGGTTGTATGCCGCGGAATTTGTGTCCCTGTCTATATTTATGAGCAGCTTTTACATTCTTATATAGAATGTTGCTCTCTCTCATTGTCTATATATATATATATATATATATATATATATATATATATATATATGGGTATGTATTTATTTGTATCTCTGATTATGTACTTCTGCATCGACATGTGAAGATGCGTTCAATACTGTAGAAGTGTGACTGTAATATGCCAATGCCTGTGAGGGCATTTTTGTATAGTTGCACCCGCAGTTAATTGTATACATCTCTATTTTTGTCTCTCCCTTTCTCGCTTTCAGACATTCTCTGTCTGTCTGTCTCTTTGTCTCTCTCTTCAATGGATGGTGTGAAGAGAAATTTACCTCCCAGCCAGCCAAAAGGTTTTGTGTTCAGCCCTACTGCGTGGTACCTTGCTAATACAGCCTCAGGATGACCAAAGGCGTTTTGATTGGCTTTGGCTGAGGGAAACTTAAGGAAGCCCAAAATATCCCTCTCTCTCTCTCTCTCTCTCTCTCTCTCTCTCTCTCTCTCTATATATATATATATATATATATATATATATATATATATATATATATATATATATATATATATATATATATATATATATATAACACTCTATATGGAAATGTACTGTAATTAAGTGAGAAAACAGGAAGATAAAACATACTGGAGAAATTAATTGACAATATATTCGTTCTGTGCATGTATGCATATACAATTATACACAACTATGTTTATGTGTGTGCGTGAATCTGTGTGTATTTATAGCGCGTGTGTGTAGATCTGTGTGTATGTATAGCGCGTGTGTGTCTGCGTGTTTGAATGTCAGGTCATGAGTACTGTTATGAAAAGTGGAGTTTCTCTTGCAATATTTACCACAGTCCCGCAAACATCATTTAAATCACATGTACACACACTTAAAAATGCATCTTTCTGTCTGTCGGTTTGTCTGTCTTTGTGTCTGTCTGTCCGTCTGTCTGTCTCTGTATCTTTTCTGGCTGTCTCCTTATCTCTTTCACTGTCAGTGGATATCGAGATATTTATTTCGCATATATAATTACATATGCACCGATATATGTAGATACAAACAAACAAGCAAATATACATACATACATACATATATTTGTGTGTTTCATGTGTTCATATGTTAGGAACTACATATACGTATACATGGATAGTCGTGTATATATATATATATATATATATATATATATATATATATATATATATATATATATATATATTGATGCACGCACAAATACACAAATACACGTCACGAAATGTAATATGGCGAAATTCCTATCTATGAGTATATATATATCTGTACATTTTATACACACACACACACACACACAAATACAAACAAGTAAGCATGTGTGTGTGAGAATGTTGTGTGTGTGTGAATGTGTGTGAGTGTGGTGGGTGTCTGTGAGTATAGATGATTGTATTTAATTTTCTGTACAAATCTGGCCGTAATTAGATATATATATATATATATATATATATATATATATATATATATATATATATACATGTTGTAACATGGAGAATTGCATTCCGCTTTTTAAATCTACATGTGCTTACAAATATTTGTAGAAGTATAAATTTTGATACGTTAATATATATATATATATATAAATGTAGGCGCGGGTGTGTAGTAAGAATCTTGCTTCCCAACAATATGGTTCCGGGTTCAGTCCCACTGTGTGTCAACTTGGGCAAGTGTATTCTACTATAGCCTCGGACTTACCAAAGTCTTGTGAGTGGACGGAAACTGAAAGAAGCCTATCGTATATATATATGTGTGTGTGTGTGTGTCTATATATGTATATTGTGTGTCTGTGTTTGTCTTGCCTGCGAATTTTTTATTTCCCACGCTCCTGGGAAAGAAATTCGCGTCCTGCCTACCAATAAAATAAGTACTAGGTTTATAAAGAATAAATCCTGGGGTCGATTTGTTCAACTAAAGGCAGTGTTCCAGCATACATACATATATATATACGTATGTATGTATATACACATGTGACTATAGAAATAGACTTATGCGTTTATGTGTATGGGGGTGGTTGTGTGTATGTGCGTACTGTTATACAGAAGCATGCACTTATGTACATGTAACTCTGTTTGGCACTACAGCTAATATTGTATTAATTCTAAGATATCTATTACTGGCCCAGAGAAACCTTTCATACATTTAGCAATCACCAAAGATTACTAAAGCACGGCTTGGCGGCCATCTTGATTGCCATATATATTGCTTCGCTGGTAATTATTGTCTTATACACTGTACCATCGATTTTTCTGTCTCACCCTTCTTTGGTTTTCTTCTCCTTAACTATTCTTCTGTATTCCATTCTCTATTACTTCTCTCAGTTACATTGACGCTCTCTTTTGCCTCTTTGTTAGTCTGTTTGTCTGCCTGCCTGCATATCTGATTGTTTATCTATCTATCTATCTATTTATTTATCTGTCTATCAATCTCTCTTTCTATTTATTTATCTGTCTATCAATCCCTCTTTCTTTATCTATCGATCGAGTTCAGTCTGTGTATCTTTCTATCTGTCCATCGATTGAGCCCAGTCTATCTATCTATCTATCTATCTATCCATCGATTGAGCCCAGTCTATCTATCTATCTATCTATCTATCTATCTATCTATCTATCTATCTATCTATCTGTCTGTCTGTCTGTCAGTCAGTCAGTCAGTCGGTCAGTCAGTCCATCAATTGATCCCAGTCTAAAGCACGAAGACTAGCGAAATGCCGCTAGGGCATTTTGTCTGGTGTTCTACTGCTTTTGCCAGCTCTCCGCCTTTTTAGAATAATACTCCTTTCCACCATAAGCACAAGACCTGAAATTTGAGGGGAGGGGGTATAGTCGATTAGATCGACCCCAGTACTTGACTGGGTCTTAATTTATCGACCCAGAAAGGATAAAAGGCAAAAGTCAACCTCGACGGAATTTGAACTCGGAACGTAAGGAAGGACGAAATGTCAGTAAGCATTTTACCCGGTGTGCTAACGGTTCTACCAACTCGCCGACTTCTTTATAGAGTAATAATAATGATAGCACGGTCAACAATAATAATCTTTTCTACTCTAGGCACAAGGCCCGAAATTTTCGGGGAAGTAAGGCCAGTCGATTAGATCAACTCCAGTACGCAACTGGTACTTAATTTATTGAACCCGAAAGCATAAAAGAAAAGCCGACATCGGCTGGATTTGAAATCAGAACCTAAATACAGACGTAGTATCACTAAGCATTTCGCCCGGCATGCTAACGTTTCTGCCAGCTCGCTGCCATGGTGAGCAATAATGATATATATATATATATATATATATATATATAGAGATAGATATATATAGAATGGCCATTCTTCAAGTAAACAAGCAAAAATCCATCGCAATATGGAATATATGTACCTCTGCTATCTATGCTATATCAACTTTCGCTCCAACATAAATTTGCAGATTTTCCACACATGGATTACTTTGCACGGATTTCTACACGGATATTTACCACTCGAATGAAACTACACTTCAAGTACTGTTCTCTCTTTTTTCAGCACATCACACTCTTTACCACTTCATACTAAAAATATCCGCCTATGGATATAATAATAGATTACTTTATTTTTTCTGTCTCCGATGAAGGGAAGTACTGGATCTTCCCAGAAACAGCTGTAAGACTCTATCCATAAAATACTTCTCCAGCCTTACTTTTGCTCTCTTTATCTTTTTGTTTTTATATATTTACATATATATATATATATATACACTACCGCTACCAGTAAGATTTCAACGCAAATGATTGACGTCATATTAAAAGACAATTGTTTTTAAGACTGTAGCTAAAGTAGCGCTATTCTTAATATTCGTCATTAATAATTTGCACAAATTTGAGAGAGAAATGAGAAACCACCTGACTAATTGTGGAAATGAAAAGAAGGTTCGCAGGTAATTGCTTCGAAATTTGAGTTATGCTTAATGTCCTTTATGAATATTTAAATCGAAGTGCGGTGTTTTAGATGCTGGAGATTAATTATCATAGACTCGTATTTTCACATGACAACCCACGTGCACGTATATATGCGCATGCGTGTGCATGTCCTTGTGTTTTCTTCAGTGTTTTTATTTTAGAATTAATTTTGACCGGTGGCCAGTCGTGGAGGGAGTATTGTTTTGTTCATTATCTTTTAAATCTTAAGAATATCTTGCAGATTTTTACTCTCCCAGATACCTATACTCTTTTATTCTTTTATTTGTTTAGGTCATTTGACTGCGGCCATGCTGGAGCACCACCTTTAGTCGAACAAATCAGTCCCAGGACTTATTATTTGTGAGCCTAGTACTTATTCTACCAATCCCTTTTGCCGAACCGCTATTTCCGTCTACCAAATCCACTCACAAGGCTTTAGTCGGCCCGAGGACATAGTAGAAGACACTAGCCCAAGGTGCCACGCACTGGGACTGAACCCGGAACCATGTGGTTGGTAACCAAGCTACTCACCACACAGCCACTCCTGCGTCTATGTATATATATATATATATAATTCGTCTTTTGCTTTCTGTAAATTTGAACTAATTGCATACATATTTATATATATGCATATATATATTTATATGATCCTATATACATATATACACATATATACATATATGAGTATGTATATATATATATATATATATATATATATATATGTGTGTGTGTGTGTGTGTGTGTGTGTGTGTGATGCTATAAACAAACTACGACAGTTATAACTACACAATCTAACTGAAAATCAATCAATATTTTTTAGTACAATATTATTATTATTATTATTTTCCTTCTTTCTTTTATCATTTTTTTTTTTTTTGTCAAACTTGTAAAACAACGAGGAACGACAACAAGAACTAACATACTCTAAGTATGACTTCAAGAATGCCATGATAAACAACTGCAACAGCAACAACAACAACAACAACAACAACAACAACAACAACAACAACAACAACAACAACAACAACAACAACAACAACAACAACAACAACAACAACAACTACAACACCTACTAAATATACAAGACTAACAACCATTTAGTGATTTTTAATATTTTGATTTCGTTTTTTCTCTCTCCAAATAGTTTAATTAATAAATGTTTATCGCATTGAAAATTAAATATATAATAATTATCATTTTAATATTGATTGTGTAAACTTTGACGACGGTGGTTTTATTTATTTTTTTTTCATTTCTTCATCTTAATTTTTTTATTGTTATTCTTATCCTTATTAGAAACAATTATTATTGCTGTTGTTGCTATGCTATTATTATTACTATCAACATTATTATTATCATTACTATTAACGTTATTATTATTATTATTAGTGGTGGTGGTGATGTTGGTGTTGGCGGTGATAGTGATGGTAGTGGTGCCGATGTTGTTGTTGGTGGTGGTAGAAGTAGTACCATTGGTAGCTATTTACGTATTTATTTCATGTTTACGTTACAATTAAGAAGAAGAACAACAACAGTAATAATTATAATGATAATAACAGACGAGATATAACGATCGTAGATAAGGAAAAGCGAAGTTGCTTACCTATCGACCCCTCATGCCCGTTTGATTTTATGATCGTTAAGAAAGAGGAAGAAAAACAAAAAAATACATTCCCTTAAAATTTGAAATAGGAAGAATTTGGAGCATGCGAATAGTAAAGGTCGTATCTATAATAATTGGTGTCTTGGGAACAGTAAGGAAAGATATAGACAAATGGCTGAAGGAGATTGAAAGAGAATGCTCGGTAGAGCTCCTACAGAAAGTTTGTCTCTGAGAGACAGCATGGATTATCAGGAGGATTCTAAGCATTTGAAAGACTGCTGAAAACTTGTGGATACCTAAGATTACAAGTAGTAAACAGATATATACGCATAATGCCTACCAGGACCAAACCTGAACCAAACCCAAATGATGATAATAATAATAATAATTTCCCTATTGGTCACAAGGGCTGAACACAAAACAAAACGGGACAATAGAAAACAAGGGACAAGTGAGGATTAGCACAAAAAAAAAAAAAAAATTCGTGTATACAATAAAACGATAACAGTTAACAATAAAAATTGTGTAATAAAATTCTCGAAAAATGGGGAGAGCCCCTTTTGAGTTGAATCGATTTAAAGGGTAAAGACCTTCTTCGATCACGAATGACTATGGAACTGCACCTAGGACGTTAACCTCTGAGGCACAAGCTCGGCCAAGGTTGTCTACGGAAGACCAGCAGTCACCCATGCATACCAGCCTCCCCTCTCCACACCACTGATGTTGTCGAAGGGAAAGGCAAAGGGGCCGATACAGCTTGGCACCAGAGATGTCACAACTCATTTCTACAGCTGAGCGAACTGGAGCAACGTCAAAAGAAACAAACTGTCTTGCTCAAGAACATAACGCTACCCGGTCCAGGAATCGAACTCACTGCTTCATGACACTAACTACTGAGCCATGCGCCTTCACAAACGTTGTTGAGAGAAAAGGGAGAGGAAGCAAGAGAGGACAGTGAGACGATGAAAGGGAAGAAAAATGAGAGATGAGATAGAGGGAGAGAGACAAGACTGTGTCCCTTTCCTTTCTTTCTCCGAGAAGGGGAGAAAGATGAGGGATATAAGAGAAGAGAGAGAGGAAAGTTAGAGAGAGAAGGGGGAGACAGATCAGAGATAAGAGAGAAAGGATGATAGAGAGAAGAAAGTGAGACACAGAAGGAGAAAGATAAGAGATGAGAAGGAGAGAGGGAGTTAAAACGAGACAGGTAAGGGGAGAAGGGAAAGAGATATGAGAGAGATAGAGAGAGAAAGATAGAGAGAGAGAGAAAGAGAGAGAGAGAAACAGAGAGAGAGAGAGAGAGAGAAATAGAGAGAGAGAAAGCGAGAGAGAGAGAAAGCGAGAGAGAGAGAAAGAGAGAGAGAGAGAGAAAGGATAGAGATGGAGAGAAAAACGGGGAGTGAGAGAGTAAAGAAATAGAGAGAGATTGTTGGGGAGAAAGAACAGAGATAGAGAGAGGAGGGAGGGAGAGTTAAAAGAGAGGGAGAGAGAAGAAAGACAAAGAAGCGATAGGGAGGGGGAAAGAGAGAGAGAGAGAGAGAGAGAAAGATAAACTGAGAGAAAGAGGAGAGAGAACGAAGGAGATTTATAGAGAGAAGATGAGAGTGAAAAGTAATTGATTGTTATGGTTATTGAGAGAAGGAGGAGGTGATAAAGAGTGGAAGTGAGAGTCAGACTTAGAGAGAGAGAGTTTGAGAGGGAGGGGCGGTGGGGAGGTAGGGGGTAGAAGAGGGAGAGAAGGAGGTGGGGAGAGAAATGAGAAAGGAAGAAAGGGTGATGAGAATGAGAAAAATAATTTGGAGATTGCGGTCGTAAATAAATGTATGGCACCACACACACACACACACACACACACACACACACACACATACGCAGAGGCACATGCACACACACACACATACGCAGAGGCACATGCACACACACACCCACCCACCTGCACGTATACATACACAAGCACACAGACACATACACACGGACACCCCCATATACACATACATACACACCTATGCGAACACATGCACATGCACACAGGCACAAATACATACACACAAACTCATGCACACACACACACACACACACACATACACACATACACACACACGAAAGGAAATAAAAGCAAAGAAGAGAAACATGAGAAGCATTTATGGAGGTGTTGCAGCGCGAAATAAAAATTAATAGAAGAAAAGAGATTGAATAAGAGAACGAGGAATGAAGAAGAAAATGGAGAAAATGGAGACTGTTTAGGAAAGATAGAAAGGAAGGAAGAAAGAAAACATGGATGAGGAGATAGATAGATAGATAGAGAGAGAGAGAGAGAGAGAGAGAGAGAGAGAGAGAGAGAGAGAGAGAGAGAGAGAGAGAGAAATAGAGAGATTGATAAATAGATTTATTTATTTAGCCACACAGGGCTTAACACAGAGGGGACAAATACAATGTGGAACTTTTCTTTCTCGAAATCAATCAAAGGGAAAGATAGAGACATAGATAGATAGATAGATAGATAGATAGATAGATAGATAGAGAGAGAGAGAGAGAGAGAGAGAGAGATATAGAGAGATACACAGTGAGGTACAGCTAATTACACAGAGATAGATAGATAGATAGATAGATAGATAGATAGATAGATAGATAGATAGATAGGCAAGCAGGAGAGAAAAAGACGCATAAATACAGAGAGAGAGATCTTTATGTGGTGAGAAGAGGGGGTTGAACGTTATTTAAAATATGTTCGTTTACAGCCTGTGCAAACTGAACATTGTATCTGTTGTCATAAACAATGTTACGATGACAGTTCCTAATATGACCGCCATTAACTAATATCAATCGGAAACGAGGCTCGACGTAAATCAACTTCCAAAATCATCCGTTCGTTCAGGCGAGACATTACGAAGATATATCTCTGCTTCCAAGCTGCGTGCAGTGCCGTCCAGTGAGCTCCAGTTTGCTGAAAAAGTAACGAAACTTCTATATTCTCTCCTGTTGATAATATCCCTAGGGAGAGAATATCATGGACAATACGTCTCATATCCCATCACCGATGTTGGGGCGAATATTGTTCAGCCCACGTTGCTCCGTTAGGCGCACTGAGCCAGTTTTCCGGTTTCTGTGGCATATATATATATATATACCACCCTGGATGGGACGTCTGCCCGGAGCTATAGTAGAAGACACTTGCCCCAGGTGCCACGTTGTGGGATTGAATCCAGAACCATGTGGTTGAGAAGCAAGCTCCTTACCACACAGCCACTCCTGCGCCTATATCTATCTATATATATATGTGTGTGTGTGTGTTTGTGTATACATTTGCGTATATATATATATATATATATATATATATATACGTGTATGTGTGCGTTTGTGTGTGCATGCGTGTAAATATATATTTATATATATATATATATATATATATATATAGAGAGAGAGAGAGAGAGAGAGAATTACAATATTTCAAATATTGACAAATTGACAAACATCACAGTGATGGAATGAGAATCTTGAATTAAATTTGGCAAAGAATTCCTAACCATAGCATACATTCATATTTCTTTCTATTATGGGCTGAAGCGTAAAAATAACTTAAAAGAATTGTCACGAGGAAAATAAGTCAATTTATTTATAAACCGAAATATATAATATATGTACGTATTCGCTACATCTAGTATTACCGGACAAAATAATGTATTTCTGGCAAGAAAATGTAAGGCAATGTCGCATAATGCAAGCAATATTCGGGTGTAGCCTGGTTAATATGCGCCCCGGACTTGGGGGGATTTTTAATAATAATCCCACCAACGGTTATTTATCGATGCAAATCGAAACTTTGAATCACTAGCCGATTGGTTTTTCCATATATTATATATGCATGTATATGTGTATATATATATATATATATATATATATATATATATAACTGATAACGAAGAGGAGAGAGGAGATTTATTCATACCTGCCAGGGTAATTTATCCCTTTCATACTCTCTCTATATATGTGTGTGTGTGTATATATATATGTACATACGTATATATAAGTATGTTTATATATGTGCCTATATATAATGTGTGTATATATATATATATATATATATATATATATATATATATATACAGAGAGAGAGAGAGAGAGAGAGAGAGAGTTATAGGTAGATTGAGAGATAGATATACACACACATATATATATATTGACATATATATATATATATATATATATATATATATATGATATATATGTGTGTGTAAGTGTGCATATGTGTGTGTGTGGATGTGTACATGTATAATTTATGTATATTTCGAACGCGGTATCTTTAACAATCCGTCCTCATTTCCATGTTTCGGTAACAACATCGTTTTTTTCTCTCCAGTGTATATAATCATACACACATGCATATGTATGCTCGCATTACTCCGTTATTGCTCTTACTTCCATAGTTTTTCTTATTTTTTTATCAGCTATTCCTTTACCCCTTATTTTCTTCCATCGTTTTATTCCCTTTTCGCTATTTTTATCATCATTCCTTCCCTTTTCTCTATCGATACGTTTTTTCCCCACCAATTTTTTGCCCACACCCTCTCCATTCCTCTCATTCTCTCTCTCTCTCTCTCTCTCTCTCTCTCTCTCTCTCTCTCTCTCTTTCCTTTCCTCTTTCCCTCTCCTCTCTACATTTCCAGCCTTCGCGAAAATACTGCTACAATTATTTATAGGATATAACGTTCGTTCGTTCGTTCGACGCCATTTTGAACGTAGTAAAACGCCAGTGGAATTTTATGGTCGAAGACGAGGACAATTAACAGAATATTTTAGCCAAGAAAGAACTGCCAAAATAAAAAGAAAAATAGGAAGAAATAAATGTTCTCTATGAAACTGTTGCAGATATGCACTGTTATTTACTGTTTGTATTTTTAACATGAATATTTTAATTCTAGCAAATGAAAGTTTTCGATATTAGCAAGGAAGAAAAACTCACAAAAATATAGAGTGATTTTTTTTTTCTCGTTTCTTTGGTTACTGAAGAAAAATAATGAAAAAATATTGGTAAGAAACGCATAAGAACCGTTACAAAGAAGAAGAAAAATGAATAGTACTGTGGATAATAACTACTAAAATTACAACGCAGTTTTATTGACAACCTGGGATACAAACGACAAGGTCTGTAATAATAACAACAACAACAACAGCAAAAATTAAGAATCATAGCAATAACAACATCTATGAGAGTAACAACAGCAATAACAACGACAACAAAAACGCAATAATATCAACCATAGGAACAACAACAACAACAGCGATAACAAGAAATATAACAACAGCCATAACAATATCAGCCATGAAAAACAACAATCATAAAAATGAAATCCATAACAACAATAACAATAGCTATAACACCGACAACAAAAACGTAACAATAGCCATAACAGCCATGGGAACAACAACAACAACAATAACAAGAAACATAACAACTATGACAACAACAACCATACAACTAATATCCGTAACAACAAACCATGATGGCAACAACAACAACAACAACAAGAGCGACAATAGCAACAGTCATATCAACAACAATGATGCCCATAACAAACACAATAACAACCATAACAACAATCACAACAACAACAATCACAACAACAATAATAACAACAATAATAACAACAGCAATAACAACATCTATAACAACAACGATATCGTCAACAATCATAATAATAATAACTATACATAACTAATAACAACGAATATACCACAGTTCTATATTTAAGAGATGAGGAATTATTTACATTATTTACATTATTTACATTTGACGGACATTGCTCCTGGTCAGCTGCAAACGTATTTATGTTTGCTGGAAAGATGTGCTTCAGACATTTAGCTCCAAATCTTGCAAAACGTCGGTGGTCCTTCAGGGCTACCTTACATCGCATGCGGCTCACTACTTACAGATTAAACCAGTGGTTCTCAACGTTTTCACTACCAAGGACCCCTTTTATTTAAATGAGTTTTCCCACGGACACCAGGATATTGAAAGGTCTGTCAGCTTAACATGTTCATGGATCCCCAGTACTGCTTTTGCGGAATACCAGGGGTCGCAGAGCACAGGTTGAGAACCATTGGATTAAACCATACAGCTCTCATAGCTTTTAACTCTTTAGTTTGAGATTGCTGAACATCTATACTCTTTTATTCTTTTACTTGTTTCAGTTATTTGACTGTGTCCATGCTGGAGCACCGCCTTTAGTCGAACAAATCGACCCCAGGACTTATTCTTTGTAAGCCTAGTACTTATTCTATCAGTCTCTTTTGCCGAACCGCTAGGTTACGGGGACGTAAACACACCAGCATCGGTTGTCAAGCGATGTTGGGGGGAGACAAACACAGACACACAAACACATACATATACATATATATATACATATATACGACGGGCTTCTTTCAGTTTCCGTCTACCAAATCCACTCACAAGGCTTTGGTCGGCCCGAGGCTATAGTAAAAGACACCTGCCCAAGGTGCCACGCAGTGGGACTGAACCCGGAGCCATGTGGTTGGTAACCAAGCCACTTACCACACACCACCTCCTACGCCTATAGTTTAGAAATTGTTCTGGAACACCACATTGGCAATTATTAATTCAATTATTAATGTTGCCTTCATATCATATGGCAAATCGTGAGCAATAGCGTTGTTGCTTACAGGTTTCTTGGAGTCAGTGAGGATTCACAGGTATTTCTGATTTCTGGCGTTGAGAGTAACGAAGGTGTGCTTTTACTTAGATTCGAAACAAAGACGAAAATAACACAACGAGCCTCGTACAGACTGCACAAATGATTTCGGTTTTCCCGCTGATTTTTACATCTTAGCCCGATATGCAACGGTATAACTGTGTGTTTATATATATATATATATATATATATATATATATATATATAATGGCACGCCGTCGGTTACGACAAGTGTTCCAGTTGATCCAGCTTCGTGAAATTAACGTGAAAGTGGCTGAGTACTCCACAGACATGTGTGCATACTTCTATTTTTCCTTTGTTATTTTCTCACCTTCCAATTTTGTCTTGAATACATGCTTTTTTTCTTTTCCAGCTTCAGATGGTTCGTACGTTCCTTCATTCCTCTTCAATTCCTTTGAATCAGTCATCATCATCATCACCATCATCATCATCGTCATCATTATCATCGTCGTCACCATCCTCATCACGACTATCACCACCACTACCACCACCACCATCATAATCCTTATCTTCGCAATTAACCACATCCTCTTCATTTCGGTCACCCACTACCACTCTCCTCCTCATCATCATTGTCATAATTAATACCATCCTCATCATCATCACCACCACCACCACCACCATCATCGTCCTCCTCAGCATTGTCACCAGCATCATCAACCCAATACCTCATCATCATCAAAATCACCACCACCACCACCACCACCACCACCACCACCATCATCATCATCATCATCACCCAAGCTAAATCTATTCATATATTCCCCAACTATGAATCTATGTCTACAACACTTGTCTGAATCAGAAAAGATAACACTGTTTATTTATCAGCGAAGTCGACTTCTTTATTTAAATATTAAGAAAAATTCTTTCCTCTCTCTTCTTCCTTCTTTTCTTCTTCTCATTCGTCTTCTTCTTTTGAATATTCTTCTTCTGGCATCTCATCGACTTCTAAATATTTTTCGTTCTTCATCTTATTTACCGCTTTTCATTAAATACTTTTTCCTTCTTTCTGTTTTTTTTTAGCTCATTCATTCATTCATTCATTTTTCTTCTTTTTCTTCATGTTCTTTTCTTCGTCATGTTCTTCCTTTTCTTGTTCTTTTACTTTGTTACGTCGTCGTTGTTGTTGTTGTTCTTCTTCTTCTTCTTCATCTTCTTCTTCTTCTTCTTCTTATTATTATTATTATTATTAATATTATTATTAAGGCAGGGAGCTGGCAGAATCGTTAGCGCGCCAGGCGAAATGCAAAGCGGTATTTCACCCGCCGCTACGTTCTGAGTTCAAATTGCACCGAGGTCGACTTCGCCTTTCATCCTTTCGGGGTCGATAAATTAAATACCAGTGGAACACTGACGTCGATGTAATTTCAAGCCTTGTGCCTTTAGTAGACAGGGTTGTAGTAGTAGTAGTAGTAGTAGTAGTAGTAGTAGTTGTAGTAGTAGTAGTAGTAGTAGTAGTAGTAGTAGTAGGTACTGCTGTAGTTGTGCGAAGGCGCGTCGTTTAGTTAATGGTTATGATATTCCCTTCACGTATTCGGAAAAGACGCGAATCCGATTGCTGGCGTCTGTTCCATTGATTGGATCAGCCTGGAACGATCCTCGTCGTAACCGACAGAGGACCAGTCCTAGTTCCGTAGTAGCAGCAGCAACAGCAGCAGCAGCAGCTGCAGCAACAGCAGCTGCAATGACAAAGAAACAGCGGCAGCTAAATTACTATTTCTTGGTGGTTGTGGCGGTGACGGTCGGTTTTAGCGGTTCACGTTGATGATTTTTCGTAGCGTTGGAACATTGGCAAACGGTGCTACTAGTAATATAATTACGCTTCTTCGAATGCAGTAAACCTCAAGCTATATTTCTCTGACTCTGCTATGGATAAATAACTTTACAGCATGTTTCTCACAGAATTTCCCTATATTCCATCCAGGTTTTATTGCCAAATATTTTATGGCACACTTCTGCTCGGATGCACAGAGGTCATATATAAAATATGGCGTAAGCCTGTGTAGCTCTCCTATTCACGTATTACACATGAGCATTCATACGCATGTACGTATGAGGAAGAATGCGTTTGTACACACACGCACCACACACATATATATGTGTGCGGATTTTTATATATATATATATATATATATAGGTAAGAATGCATGTATGTATGTCCATATAAGTAGAGACGGAGGCCTCTGCGTCGGACTAGGCGTATATGCGTGTCTGTTGAAGTCATACATTTGCATTCGTACTAATATATATATATATATCGTCATGTTATACGTTTCTTTTGGTTTTTCTGTTTATGCAAATGTGTGTATATAAAAATTTTGTGAGTGTGAGAGTATATAAAATAGTGCAGATCGATAAAGATAGATTCAAAAACGATTGTGTGTATGTATAAATTCGTACGTACATACAGAGGAGAACCTTCAAAAATGCATACGCATTCATACACAAGCATTTACATATATATGTATATATATATATATATATATATATATATATATATATATATATATATATATATATATAAAGAGAGAGAGAGACAGAGAGAGACAGAGAGAGAGAGACAGAGAGAGACAGAGAGAGAGATTGATTGACAGAGAATCAGACTGACAGGCAGACACAGATAGAAAGATAGAGACAGACAGACAGACAGTCAGACAGATAGACAGATAGACAGATAGACAGACAGATAGACAGATAGATAGATAGATAGATAGATAGATAGATAGATAGATAGATAGATAGATAGATAGATAGATAGATAGATACTCTTGTAAGTGCATATGCTTTTATAGGGTTTGATATCTGGCCACCTGATAGTTGCTATTTAATAAATTTGGTATCAGCTATATTTGCATGAATTACTTCGCTGGTACGTGATGTGCTCTTGCTTCGATTAATAGTAACTACGCAGCTTTTTTTCTTTTTATTTCCATTATCATATAACATATCAGTCTATATTGTTTTCCAATAAATGGTCTTCCAATATCCGGTATGTATGGTAAACATAGCAAACGTGTAGTGCTGCTCATATGTGCTTAGGACTGCGCTTATCTGTATATGCCCTTCTGTACGTACGTATGTATGCATGCATGCATTTCTTAAACTCATATATGCGTACGTGTGTGTATAAATACATATATATTTACAACATTGCATATATATATGTATATACATATATATATATATATATATATATATATATATATATATATATATATATATATATATATATACATACATTTATATGGATATGATATATATGTATATACATATATACATAATGCACCACACGCATATTGTACATCTATACCGATATCTATTTATCCATATATATATATCCATATATCCGGTTTTTGTTCTATGTGTGCCATAGATATCGCCATCCGCTTTAGAGAAAAATTTGTAGTTTGGAATCAGTAGTTCTTTGACTGCTATTTCTGAATTTTCAGTATGTTGGAGAAGCAACTCAATTGCTAATCCCTGTATATTTATGTTGATAAATAGTTCTACCGATAAAGGTTTTTTTCATACTGAACTACTTGGCAAGATTGTTAATTATTAATTCTATTATTAATTGACGATTCTCTGCCCTTATTCTTGTATATTTTTATATATATATATATATATATATATATATATATATATATGTACACATACATATATAAACGTATATATACACGTATATCTATTTATATATATTCATACATACATACATACATACATACATATGTACATATATATTACATATATATGTATATATATTATATATATCATTTGTATCATATATATATATATATATATATATATATATATATATACATTACTTTATGCAAATTGTGTAAGTAATCAGACTGCGGCCATGCTGGGACATAACCTTGAGATCTTTTGTGTAACGAATTGACCCCAGTACTTATATTATAAAGCGGTGTCGTTTGCTGAACCACTAAGTTCCGTTAACAACTTCCTCCTTTCACCTTCAAATTAACATATTGCTTGTGCACGTCCTCACGTTCGCGTTTTTATTTTTTCTTTGTTTTTAATTGCTTGTTCTTTGAATTGACTATATATATATATATATATATATATATATATATATGTTGGGCTTCTTTCAGTTTCCGCCTTCCAAATCAACTCACAAAGATTTGGTGAGCCTGAGGCCATACTAGAAGACATTTGCCCACAGTACCTCGCAGTGTGAATGAACACTGAACCAGGTGGTTAGGAAGCAAACTTCTTACCACACAGCCACGCCTGAACCGATATATATATATATATATATATATGTTCATGTGTGCGTGTGTGCGCATTTGTGTGTATGTTTTGTGTGTGTGTGCCTATGCGTATTTTAATATTGGGTGTACCTTGGTGTACGTACGTCATATAACAGTTGGTCATCCATATAAACTTTCACACAGCTCATCTCACTGCTTGCTCTTTCCCCCTTCGAATTCTAATCCCTGAAAACTCAGAAACCTAGTGAACCGTTACTTGCAAGCATTGACCCTAAATATTGGGAAGCGAAACAGAGGTCTTCATTATTCCAAAGTCTTATACTTCAATTTGATGGATTGCAATAATTTAGATTAATTGGATCAATTGATAATTAGATAAACTAGCCTTCCTTTTCTAATTAAACTCTGCAGTATTTGTTGCTTTTCGTGTGTTGTTCATGCAAATAGTATCAACGTGTTGTCTGTATAATTTAGATAAGCTAGCAGTATTTTAATTATTCCATTGTATTTCATAAATGCTCTTTACTTGTAGAATTTACCCTTATTTCCTCTGCGAAATCCATCAATCACCAACGCAAAAAGATACTCGAAGAATGACATCAGATTTAACGTCATCCGTCCCTGCACCGTGCAACGGCATCTGACGCTCTAAATTCATAGCATTCGCTTGTAAGGATTTGCATTGTAGATTAGAAAATCAGGCGGCAATGTGGTGTAACGACTAGTAAGAGGCAATGTCACGGAGAGACATATAGAGAAAGAGAGAGAGACAGACAGACAGACAGAGAGGCAGGGAGAGAGAGAGAGAGAGAGACTGACAGACAGAGAGGCAGGGAGAGAGAGAGAGAGAGAGAGAGAGAGACTGACAGACAGACAGAGAGGCAGGGAGAGAGAGAGAGAGAGAGACTGACAGACGCAGGGAGATAGAGACAGGCTGGTTGATAGATAGATAGAAATATTTCTTTTATTAGCCACACAGGGCTCAACAAAGATGGGACAAATACAATGTAGAGCTTTTCTTTTTGGGAAGGGGAAAGGAAAAAAAAGTAGGGGTGTGTCGATCAAAAGGGATCGTAGGAAGGAAAACAGGGGGGAGTTCGATCAAAAGGGATCGAGAAAATATAAAAAAGGCGATCAATAGGGATCGTGTATCACAGTAATGTTCTCGTGTAAAAAGAGGGGAGGACAGTTTAGGTTCAGCCGTGGAAAGAAAAGCCTACAGAAAAGACCACGGTAACCTTGGTCAATAGATAGATAGATAGATAGATAGATACATACATACATACATACATACATACATACATATAAACTCGACTGCTCTCACAAACAAGAATACTAAAAACGAACACGACCGCTCTCAAAAATTAAGTAAAAATACAGGAAAAATAATCTAGAATCCTTGTCTGGTACCGGACCGATCCCAAAATCTAATCAGTTATGTGGCCTACCATCCCTGAAAGCTTCATCCGAATACATTTATCGGTTCTTGAGATATCATGTCACGGGACAAACAAACAAACAAACACGACTGAAAACAATATCTCCGCTTTGGCGAAAGCAATAAGTATTTGAGAGTCGACCAGAATGTCTACTTAGAATAAAAAGCGATGAATTACCTCTAAGCATTTTGTTCGACGCTCCACCGATTCTGCAACGTCATCGAGCTCGCTTCTAAAAAGCAAAATAAACGATGAAAAATAATAAGTATACGAGAGTGGACCAGTATGTTTACTTAGCCTACAAATCGCTTTATTTCTCCTCGGCAAAAGTTTGCTCACACACTTCACAGTTAATCGAAAGCCAATTGACAAAGTAACTAGATACATGGA
>NC_142953.1:5965343-5972843 GCF_046866305.1 Octopus bimaculoides
ATCCATTCCATGTGCGCCACAAATAGTCCCGTATGAAAAAAGTTCCGTGTGGAGGGATTACGGTTTAACTATCTAACTTAGAGATATCAAATATATAATATACAAGAAATGAGGGCAGGGAATCGTCAATTAATAATAGAATTAACAATTAACAATTTTGCCAAGTAGTTCACTATGAAATAAACCTTTATCGGTAAGAACATTTATCATCATAAATATAAGGGATTAGCAATTGAGTTGCTTCTCCAACATACTGAAAATTCAGAAACAGCAGTCAAAGAACTACTAATTCTAAACTACAAATTTTTCTCTAAAACGGATGGCGATATTTATGGCACACATAGAACAAAAAACCGGAGGGAAAAGCACAAACAAAACAAGCCTTTAGTTAATTGGGTACGAATCGTTTCATGGTTAAGCGAACGAAAACTTCACTATTCCAATCTTCAGCCCAAATATTCTGATAAATTTGAAAGTGTCTCTAAAAAAAAAAAAAAATTCACGGTAATCCCCGGCCACGCGACACCAAAAATCAACGATAAGAAAGGCACTTACGAATTCATCGGCCAGCGAGTTCAGGCACCCCACCCCAAAGAAATCCATTCCATGTGCGCCACAAATAGTCCCGTATGAAAAAAGTTCCGTGTGGAGGGATTACGGTTTAACTATCTAGAGATATCAAATATATAATATACAAGAAATGAGGGCAGGGAATCGTCAATTAATAATAGAATTAACAATTAACAATTTTGCCAAGTAGTTCAGTATGAAATAAACCTTTATCGGTAAGAACATTTATCATCATAAATATAAGGGATTAGCAATTGAGTTGCTTCTCCAACATACTGAAAATTCAGAAACAGCAGTCAAAGAACTACTAATTCTAAACTACAAATTTTTCTCTAAAACGGATGGCGATATTTATGGCACACATAGAACAAAAAACCGGAGGGAAAAGCACAAACAAAACAAGCCTTTAGTTAATTGGGTACGAATCGTTTCATGGTTAAGCGAACGAAAACTTCACTATTCCAATCTTCAGCTCAAATATTCTGATAAATTTGAAAGTGTCTCTAAAAAAAAAAATTCACGGTAATCCCCGGCCACGCGACACCAAAAATCAACGATAAGAAAGGCACTTACGAATTCATCGGCCAGCGAGTTCAGGCACCCCACCCCAAAGAAATCCATTCCATGTGCGCCACAAATAGTCCCGTATGAAAAAAGTTCCGTGTGGAGGGATTACGGTTTAACTATCTAACTTAGAGATATCAAATATATAATATACAAGAAATGAGGGCAGGGAATCGTCAATTAATAATAGAATTAACAATTAACAATTTTGCCAAGTAGTTCAGTATGAAATAAACCTTTATCGGTAAGAACATTTATCATCATAAATATAAGGGATTAGCAATTGAGTTGCTTCTCCAACATACTGAAAATTCAGAAACAGCAGTCAAAGAACTACTAATTCTAAACTACAAATGTTTCTCTAAAACGGATGGCGATATTTATGGCACACATAGAACAAAAAACCGGAGGGAAAAGCACAAACAAAACAAGCCTTTAGTAGTTCTTTGACTGCTGTTTCTGAATTTTCAGTATGTTGGAGAAGCAACTCAATTGCTAATCCCTTATATTTATGATGATAAATGTTCTTACCGATAAAGGTTTATTTCATACTGAACTACTTGGCAAAATTGTTAATTGTTAATTCTATTATTAATTGACGATTCCCTGCCCTCATTTCTTGTATATTATATATATATATATATATATTTGACAATATGAAGATAGATATATGTATATACTGCGTGTATGTGTGTGCCTGCGTGAGTCTATGTGAATGTGTACAGACACTGAAATGTAATATCGTTAACATAATCCTATAAAAAACATGACGTCCACCATTTTTATTTTTTTGCGATGCTTATATCATTTTATTTCGTATAACGACCTTCCTGTCTCCATTTTTTTTCTGTCCTATTGTTTTGTTTCATAAATTCCTTTTCATCATCATCCATGCTACCTTCGTACACACAAACACGGCCACGCGCCTACGTGCAGAAACATATGCAGCAGCGTAACAAGTTCACACACCATACACACACGCACACACACACACACACACACACATATATATATATATATATATATATATATATATATATATATATATATATATATATATACATGTGTGTGTGTGTGTGTTCATACATATGCACACATACGGATGCAGACACATATACGCATAAATTCATATGCACACACACGTATGTATATATATGTATATATATATATATACATATATATGTATTTAGTTTGCTTTTACGTTCTACATTTCATTTATAGCAGATCTAGCGAGATTCCATATAATACTCGATAAATGTTAACGTCCCAGAATTCAATATGGTGCTTACATGTATTGAGGCCTTTGTTAACACACGCTCATTTATACACACATATACACATACCAATATACACATGCAAAAGCCTAAAAATGTATGCATGTCTATACACACACACATATGCATATATATATATATACACATATATTTATACATATGCATATATATGTATGAATGTATACACCCCCACACACACATATATACAAGCATATTTATAATGCATATATATATTAAGTCATATGTGCATATATATGAGACGTATAGAAATATTAACACACTGGTGTCTATATATACGCAAAATGAGTGAAGTTGAAAGTGTCGGGCGAAATGCTTAGCGGTCTTCCGTCTGTCTACGTTCTGACTTCAAATTCCGCCGAGGTCAACTTTGCTTTTCATTGTTTCAGGGTCGATAAATTAAGTACCAGTTGCGTACTGAGCTCCATCTAATCGACTGTCTCCCTCCACCAAAATTTCGGGCCTTGTGCCGAGAGTAGCAAAGAATAAATGAACATTTGCCCCACACGTTATGCCGTGGAACGGAATCGGGAATCGGGAACCACGTGGTCGTAAAGGAAACTACTTACCACTCAGCCACGCCTGTTTCACAAATTACATTTTTAACTAAGTTTCGGTTATAAGGATTGGTTTTTCTCTCGGCTAGGTTAAATGACACGTGGCCAAATGTTCCGTGCTGTGAAATCAAACCATGAAACCGTGATTGCGAAGTAAGTTTCGTAGAAATTTGGTAACGTCATCAGCCACTCCTTCGTACGCGATACTTCGGCGCTTATATACAGACGTATGAATTATATAGACACCAAAACGACTATAGAAACCTTATTACAACAACTTGAAGTAATTATGCAAATGCTGACTTACAGTGAGATATATGTGTGTGTGCATACACTTATACACATATACATGATGGATATATATATATATATATATATATATATATATATATATGTGTGTGTGTGTGTGTGTGTATGAATATATATATATATATACGTATGTATATATATGTGTGTATGTATGAATATATATATATATATATATATATATATATATATATACATATACATAGTGCATATACACACACACACACACACATATATATATATATATATATATATATATATATATATATATATATTTACATACATATATATACACGTATGTCAAAGCATACGTACATGTATACATACCTAAATAATTACATGCGTAAACACAAAACAGACCGACGCACAGACAAAGGTACCTCCACAAACCGCCACGCATGTTACCTTAGATTCCCCCGTGAGCAGATTAACGGCGAATTTGAAACAGCTTACCTTAATTACATACTTTAATTGATTTTCTTAATATCTGAGGCCTTAATTGGTTTTTTCAATTAATTTTAGCAGCAAAACAAGCCAGTAAATTTGCAACCGAAATTTCCAGCAATTTCATTTGACACTCTATACATCATTAGCATGTCTCGTGAGAGCGGCATATTAAATATAACATATTAGAATGAGAATAGTGTTATCTACGCAATTCTCTCTCTTTTCACTATATACATATATATATATATACATATATATATATATATTATATATATATATATATATATATATATATATATATATATATATATATATATATATATATATATATATATATGTATATATATATATATATATATATATATATATATATATACATACGCACTTATTCTATTTAAACATACAATACACAAAGACATACTCACACACATGCAGACACATGCATAAAACATAGACGTACGCACACATTCAGACACACAAACACACACACACAGACATACGCACACACACAGATTCCGACACACAAAGACACACACAGGCATACGCACACACACAAACACACACATGCACAAAACAGAAACACACATACACATTCAGACACACACACACAGACGCACACACACACACATGCTGCACAAAACAGATACACATACGCTTTCTTTCTCTCACTCTCTCTCTCTCTCTCTTTGTCTCTGGTTTAGTCTGTTTAATTCTCACTCTCTCTCCTCTGGCTTGGTTAGCCTCTCGCACTCTCTCTCTCTCTCTCTCTCACTGGCATTGTCTATTTGACTCTGTTATTGTCTCTCACTTTCTCCCCTACTCTCTATCTGTCTTTCCATTTGTCTGTCTGTCTTTCTGTCTGTCTGAAAGCCCGTTTTTTTGTTCACCTGTCTCTCTGTCTCGCTATCTGTCTGCTTATCTTTCTCTCCCTCTCCTCCTCTCTCTTTCTCTGTCATTGCCTCCCCACACACACACACCAACATATATGTATATATGCACGCATACACTTATGAAGTTAGCTTTCTCGTGAGGACTCCATATTAAACAGAAAACATTCCATACAATGAATGAATGAACGATTCCTACTACACACATTTCCTCTTTTTCCTCTCTCTCTATATCTCTTTCTCTCTCTCTCTCTCTCTCTCTCTCTCTCTCTCTCTCTCTTTCTTTCAATCTCCCTCTCAGTCTTTCTCTTTCCCTCCAGCTCTCTCTCCCTCTCTCTTCTTGCATGTGTTGGGCCTCTACGACGGTGCTCTGCAAAGTTCATAATCTGACGATGAAGGAGTGACGCAAAAGCTGTGAAATATTCTTTTCTAGTCTATGTACAAGGCCCGAAATTTTGGGGTGAGGGGGCCAGTCGATTAGATCGACCCCAGTACGCCAACTGGTACTTAATTTATCGATCCCGAAACACATGGTTCTGGGTTCAGTCTCACTGCGAGGCACCTTGGGCGAGTGTCTTCTACTATAGCCTCTGGCCGACAAAAGCCTTGTGAGCGGATTTGGTAAACGGAAACTGAAAGAAACCTATCGTATATATATATATATATATATATATATATATATATATATATATATATATATATATATATATATATATCTTTAGATAATATGTGACAATTATTCGGTAGCCATGATAAACTCCGAGTTTCGGATGTCGGAGCGGAGACCCACGCCGCCATCTCTTCAGTTATTTGGCCATCGAAAACAAAACAAAAAAGCATCGAACCACCATCATCATCGCTTGACAACTGATTTCGAGTCGGTGTGTTAACGTCCCCGTAACATTAGCGGGTCGACAAAAGAGAACGATAGAATAAACACTAGACTTACAAAGAATAAGTCCTGGGGTTCGATTTGCTCGACTAAAGGCGGTGCTCCAGCATGGCTGCAGTCAAATAACTGAAACAAATAAAAGAATAAAAGAATAAAAGAATATATGTATATTTCTCTCCCCCAACCTCCCACACTGCTTTCCCGTAATTTTCTTTATCCACGACCTTCTCTTTCATTATAGACTTAGTATTTCGCTGTGCCTTTTCTATCTTTCGTTATTTCTTGCTTTTCTTTCCTTTATTAAAAATATTTAAACACTTCCTGTAGGAATCGTTCATTCATTTCATTCAATATCATAGTTTTTCCTTCGTTTTTTTTTCTTCTTCATGCTCTTTGAACCTCATTATATTCATTCCCTTTGTTTGAGTCGTTGCTACAGTCTTTATTTCATTCATTTTTATTTATTTTTATTTACACTTTTTATTATTATTATTATTTTTTTTTTTTTTCATATTTAAATAATTAGTCTGAAACAAAAACGCAGACACCATTGTAAAATCGTATAGAACGCTATTTAGCTAATGATACTGACCCATTGTGCCATACCTATCTATCTATTTATTTATCTTCATATATATATATATATATATATATATATATATATATATATATATATATATAAACAAATATGTGTGTGTATATATATGTGTGTGTGTATGTATATGTAAGTATGCGTAAATACAGATACTCATGCAGATAAACACAAATAGGCTCGACAGAGAGAGAGCGAGAGAGAAAGAGGGAGAGAGAGACATAAACTTTGATATACACAGATACATATAACAACATATATTCATAAAAGTCAACACATATATACATTTACACACACATACTTGCATATATATATATATATACACACATACACACACATATATATATTTACATAAAGCATACAGAATACAGAATATGAAGAAGAGAAAACATCGTTTCTGAACTCGACAGCTTCATTCTATATGTAAGTAGTTTAATGCAAATAGACGGAATGAACATGCTCTAATGCAAAATCGCTACAATCGTTTCTCGGATATGTGTTGCGGATATTATACATATTTTTGCTTTATGATGCAACACTAGCTGTGTGCCTGCACGCCTTCAGGTGTGTAGCGTCGCGAGCAGTGCTGGGTAATCTTTAGTTTCCCTTTGTTTTATACGCTCGGGCGAAACTTAGCGTCACATCGAAAAAGAGCGACGCGGTAAAGGAAAACGATATACATGAAAAAGATACTGCAAAAGTGGAAAGAACTAATGGAAATAAAAAGCCAAAATTATAAACTAAACCAACCTCTATGTATATAACTACGTATGTGTGTGTATAATGGGAATTGCTTGTGTATGGATACCATAAAACTTTTGTGACCAGCATAAACATCGTCAACGTCATTACAGATCGTAGATCCACGGTTTCTGGAAGTCGCTGATGTCTAATTCTGATCGTCTGAATTCTGTACATTCAGCGAGAGGTTCCTGGTATCTCTGGGGAGTAATGGCTGCTTGTATACATATACATGCATACATTGACTCTCCGCAAAATCCCAAATTTTGTTTAATTTGCTTTGCGGGAGCAACTGTTTTACCGAAGGCGTACCTTTATCGTGAATTGCTCGAAATACGGATTAGAAAAACAGTTTCTCTCTTTCTATCTACGATTGCATTGTTTACATACACGTGTTCGTATAGGAAACGTAGTAACTTTCAGTGTGGACTCTTCCTTCTACTGAAGATCTGTAGAGATACGCTTAAATTAGTACTGGGGTCGATTCGTTCGACTAGAATTCTTCAAGGCGGTGCCCCAGCATGGCCGTAGTCTAACGACTAAAACAAGATCAATGAAGGTCAGTTATTTATTCTCAACAAAATGTCCATAATGGAAGAAATATTTTATTCACTGTATTGATTTCTTTTGCTTCATTATTCTTTATCATTCT
>NC_142953.1:5980343-5991206 GCF_046866305.1 Octopus bimaculoides
CGATGCTGGTGTCTTTATGTACCCGTCACTTAGCGGTTCGGCAAAAGAGAACGATGGAATAAGTACTAGGCTTACAAAGAATAAGTCCCGGGGTCGATTTGCTCGACTAAAGGCGGTGCTCCAGCATGGCCGCAGTCAAATGACTGAAACAAGTAAAAAAAAGAGTCTTGTTTGTTCCGCGCGACTTCCACACAGACATTCCGCTGTGCTCTTCGCCAGTCATCGGAAAGTGATTGCCTCGTTGAAAACCTTTAATCTACGATGCTATTTTAGGCGATATAAACTAAATGAAAATACAAAACAATGCGTAACTATTAAAGCAATATACTGAAGCGTCAATACGGAAATATTGGAATATTGGAATATCTTTCTACTTGGTACATAAATTGTGAAAAAGTTCAAGTGTCAGAAAGTATTGATCTTTCATATTGGCAGACGGTCAGGTGTGAGATAGAGGTGAGAGGAATATAGCAAATTAAGTACAAACAGTTCGTTAAGTGGAATATATTAATTCGGCTTCAGGATATGAATGCTATCCTGCCTTCCTTGCGGCAAAATAATATATTCATCATTTGTAATTTATATTTTCTCACCGCAGAATATCGCTAGTGACTTCAGGTTCTACGCTTTCATTAGAACAAATCAAATTTGCTTCTATATATAACATAGACTTCTGCGTGGATTTGTCAGAGAGCAACTAAAAAAAGTGTGAGCGGATTTGGTAGATGGAAGCCAAAGTCATATCAGTCAATTTGGTTGACGGAAACCAAGGTTTTGTAAGTAGATTTGGTAGATGGGAAACGTGATTACAAAAGCACAAATTTGCCAGCTTGCAAATTAAACACCGCGATGTCATTCAACACACTGACTCATGAAGGTCATTGCTAGCTCTCATTGGACACTGTGCTGCCAGCTGTCAGCGTGATACAGAACTAGTCCAGGAATGTTTTGATATCGCCTCGTATTTTCCTGGTTTCAGACGTTTTGCTTGCATTGAGCGAAAGTATTTTCGTATATAATTATATTTTAACGTCTACTTATGTAGGAACAATGGATTTGGTAGGCGGAAACCAAATCGTTAGGAGTTAATTTCGTTCGGGGAAAACCCAAACCGTACGAATTTTATTTGGTTGACGGAAAATAAAGCCTTCTAAATGGATTTGGTTGACGGAAACCAAAGCCTGTAAGTGGATGTGAGAGATGAGAAAAAAGTGGATGTGAGAAATGGAATAAAAGTAAAGAATAAAAGAATATGGCGATGCCGTGCCCGAATCACAAATTCATAAATAATTTTACAATGGTATCTTTATAGGTTTTTATAACTTCATTCTTCTTGTAGGTCTTTTGCTCATCGTTTTTGAAATTTTGAATAAATTTTAGCTATTTTTCAGATCGAAGACAACTGAGTTGGAAGCAGATAGATAACGGAACGAACTTATCAGACAGTCCGATATCCCGAAGTGGTGGTAGCATGCATTGCACGGAGTCGTTCTGTTGTTTTTCATGGCGGCGGCGGCGGCGGCGGTGGTGGTGGTGGTGGTGGTGGTGGTGGCAAAGATGATGGTGTTACTTAGATCCAGGTTTGCGTTATAGAAACATTGGCAGCAACAGCAACGGCAGTGCTGGTGACGTCGGGGATGTGAAGAGCAACTGGTAAAAACATGAAGATTCTTGGGTGATGATGGGACGACAGGATGTTGTTAATAGTTCCACTAATATCTTTACCAAAGCAGCGGGAAGCGCGGTAAAAACTCACACACCCTCATCTCTCATAAATGGAATAAACTACACATGGGCAGAGAGCTACGACGATACGGGTTCAAACTCCAGGTTTTATCCACTCCGTTTCATGTTTTTGTCTTCTTTTTTCGCTGCTTGATTTCATTTTCATCTAAGTCACCTCCGCTGTCTTCTTTAAGCATTTATTTCTTGCAGCCATATATATATATGTGTATGGAAACATTCATATATGGATATATGTATGTATATCCATATATACATACATATATGAATCTATATGTATACATATAAATATATGTATATATATAGATAGATAGAGAGATAGAGAGATATATGCGTATGTGTATATATATATATGCATACATACATATTATATATATATATATATATATATATATATATATATATATATATATATACGCGTGTGTGAGTGTCTGTCTGTGCCTGTCTCTGTGTGTGTATACTCAGACACACACACACACACACACACACACACACACACTTCACTGTTGCAATCGTTTGATCGACGATATGTTGAAAATGAAACAATTACATCGTCGACCAGCCATAATAGACATTTAAACCTCACACACGCTTTTATGGATCACGTTTGGCATTGTTTTTGTTTTTGCTTTTGTTCTCCTACATTCTTGAAACAAAGAAGAAACAGAACCAAATATATAACGCGGTATGTTAGTGTTAAATGGCTATTATAAATTTTCCATCAAGTTATACATACATAGGTTCGCATGTGTGCGTGTATGTGCGTATATCTATATATATATATATATATGCCAGTGTATATGTGCGATGGTGTATGTATGTATGTATATATATTATGTATATGTATATAAGCCTATAAATATAGATAGATAGATAATGATATATGCATATATATATATATATCAACAGATGTACATACAAGTATATACTTGCGCGCATACAAATAGATACATATATACAGGCATACATAGACATATACATACATATATAAATACATACATGCATGCATACATATATACGCGATATATATACATAGGCGCAGGAGCTTGCTTCCCATCCTCATGGTACCGGGTTCAGTCCCACTGCGTGGCACATTGGGCCAGTGCCTTCTACTGTAGCCTCGGGCCTACAGAAGTCTCGTGAGTGGACTTGGTAGACGGAAACTTAAAGAAGCCCGTCGTATATTTATGCATATATATATATATATATATGCACACACACACACACACATATATATATATGTACATATATATGTATAGATAAAGAGAAAGAAGGAGAGAGATATAAATATATACATTCATATGTGTGCGTGTGTGTACATAAACAGTTATATATACATATATATATATATTTATATATATATATATATATATATATATATATATATATATATATATATATATATATATATATATATATATATGTATATATAAACAGACACACGCATATGCGTGTGTGAAGGGGCAGTTGCCAAGGCAACAGAAACACCCGAAACTGTGTTAATGTTCCTTCAATGAGAACATCTTCAAAGCTTAATGCTATATGTAATGCCTACCGCATCTTTGCCTGCGAAGGCATTTTATATACATTTAATGTGTTTACTCTGTTCACACTGTCTGACGTACTCACACTCCCATACGTATATATACATATACGTATGTATGTATACACACACACACACACACACACACACAAATATATATGTATATATATATATATATATATATATATATATATATATATATATATGTATGTATAATGTATGTGCAGGATAACACACATCTACGCTGAAACTCATTGGGTACAGACACATTAACATGGAGATATTTGTTTATGTTACATATATATATATATATATATATATATATATATATATATATATATATGTATATATATATATATATATTTATATGTATGTATATCTATATATAAATGTGTGTTTGTGTGTGTGGATGCGTATATATATATATATATATATATATATATATATGCAATGACATATGTAGGATCCCATATATTTTGCGTTGTGTAAAGACACTAAGATATATAGACGAATATGTATGGATAGATAAATAAATAGAGAGAGAGAGAGTGAGTGAAATATAGAGAGAGGTCTGAGAGGTGTGAGTAAGTCTGTTTGTACACATGCATATATACATACGTATGTACATACATGTATATGCGTACATATATATTTATTTATATATATATATATAGATAGATATAGATATATATATATATATATATGTAGATGTAGATATAGATATAGATATATATATGTATAGGCAGAGAGAGTGAGAGAGAGAGACACTGACAAATCTATACGTATTCAGTATATATATATATATATATATATATATATATATATATATATATATATATATATATATATATATATATATGGTAAAGATATATTTATAGATAGGCAGATAAGAAATTGGACGCGCACGTTAGTGCATATGTGTTTGTATGTGAGTGTAATGGTGCTTTGTGTGTGTGTTTGTGTTTGTGTGTATGCGTCGTAAATATGTGCTTCCTGTATGTTCCCACGTGCCTATGTTTGTGTGAGTGTCTGTTTGTACGCATGTTCGGATATATATATATATATATATATATATACATATATATATATATATGTACGCTTGCGTTCGGTGTTTGCTGGGTGTATAAGTATGTGGTAACTGATTACAAAAACATACCTATGCGATACGTGCAGACGGTCTTATCTGAACGAGCGTACTCATCAGGGAGGAATAGAGTAAGGGATAAAAATTCACTTTGATATACATACATCTACATATATGTGTGTATATGCGTGTGCATGTATATATATATATGTATGTATGTATATATGCCTATTTATACATACATATATACATTTCTCCTTCCCTCTCTCTATATATATATATCTCCATATCTATATATATGTATGTTTATATACATCTACACATTCTTATATTTATATACATATATATGTGTGTACACGCACACACATACATACACACACACACAGATAGATATAGATAGATAGAAAGAGATAGATAGAAAGAGATAGATAGATAGATAGATAGATAGATAGATAGATAGATAGATAGATAGATAGATAGATAGATAGAAAGTCTGACAGATAGACAGTAATTTACTATATGCAAAACCAGACGGACGGTCGTACTTTATTGCAATCTTAACTTCTCCGTTCTTCTTTCGTTCATTATTGAAAGTTCTAGTTGACACGTATGTAAAAGAAATATTCGTGGGTTTTAGTATTTAGGTTCTCAGAATCGCTAGGTTTGGTGTTCGGATAAACTATTTCAACACTTTCCAGAAACTGCATGCGGTGAATACTGTCAAAAGCTTTCTCGAAATCAATCCATGCCATCTTCGGACCCATATTTTTTCCTTCAGCAATCTGCTGCTGTTTTTTTATTGATCAATAATTGAGCTCTCCTGACATATAAGACTCTGCACCATCCTTTCTCCTCTTCTGGAAACCGGTTGTTCTGTTCTGGATGCTTGTTACGTCTCTGATATATTATCGCAATTAAGGCTTCATAGGTCTTAGAAACACATTTTGGGGCCCACCTCTAGTTACGCAGGTCTGTACTTTTTGTAGACTTGGGGAATAAGTTGTTTTTACTTTAACTGGGTAAGACATTCGACTGACTACATCAGCTCATGGGGCCCTGATTTAGGAGCTTCGATGTTTCGGGGATTGTAGAAGCACGTCTTGACCATCGATGTGGAGATCTTGGTCAGCTGAAAGCCGTTTCCGCAGAAACTTGACAGACACGTGTCTCATAGCCAAATCTTCAGCGATAATGGACTGAACTGAACCGTAACTAATCTGCACACCCTCTGATAACTCACTGATGGTGTTTCGACGATTTCCCCTCCCAGCTGTACGCACACATGCGATGTTTTTCTCTTTCTCAGTTCTGCTGGTTGCGGGTCTACCAGAACGTTCGTCAGTATCGATATTCTTCGGCCATCTTGGAAACATTTGGACCTCTCGTATACTTGTGTACAGTTCCTCTCTATACACTTTCTACAACTTTGCGTAGGCCTCTGACCAGGTATCGCCATGACAACTTTCTCTGTCATGGTCAATGCGAGCATAAAACGTTAAACACGTTCTTTCCAAGCATTGCTATAAGCAGCGGAAGTGAGCTAGAACGTCAACACTTAGTGCGCATCCACAACAGAGTTCAAGGTCAACTTTTGCTATGCGGCTTCTCTCTGCGTTGCTCTAGCATGGCCGCTGTCAAATGACTGAAACAAGTATATATATATATATATATATATAGTCAATCCAAACAATAACAAGCAAGAAAAAACAATAACGTGAGGACGTGGCACAACCACAGTGCCATTGGACACTCAGGAAAGGAAAGAAAAGAGGATTTCACGTTTCGAGCGGAGCTCTTCATCAGAAGTATAGATAAAGTCCAAAGAAGGGAAGACGGAGAAAGAAAATCGCCAACGTTACATACACGGTCACATATTAGAATATATATAAAGAGAGAAGGAGAAAAAGAAATGTGTGTGTATGTGTGTGTGTGTGTGTGTGTACTTGTTTACAGTAAGAGATATTATATAATAGAATTCTAATAACAAGTGTCTCCTCTCTGACTTACAGAAAAAACATTGCTTAATCTCTATCGACTGGCAATGTTGTCATGATTACCTATTTATCTATCAACTCATGATAATTCACTTACCATCAATTTCAGAATGCAATATTTGTAACATATTAGCTGAACGTCTAGGACTTCGATACCCATCGCCCTATCGTTCTTCAAAGTTTTGGTTCAGTTTAAAATATTAATCAGTGGAGTGTATAATACTTCTTACGAAACATTTGCTTCTTTCGTTGTTTGTCTTCATTTTCTGTTGCCATTTCTATGTAAGGCGTGTTGTTATCTCAGACTAAGTTTTTCATAATTGGGTTATTCTTGGACTAATTCTGTTCTCCTGGGTTTTAATTTTATCTTCATTTATCAGTACTCTTAGTATTTTTAACATTAACGGTTAGTTTTGTTGTATATGGAGAGAGGGTCATCTTTGTTTTGTTCGCAACAGTAGTGTGATGAACTTGTATGATGAAACATATTTTGTTGTGTGTCTTGGTACGGTCATTATGCCATTAATAACACACGCACTGTTTCTATTTCACTTCTTTATTATTTATTTGTCAATTTAAGGTGGTGGACTAGCAGAATTATTATCAAGCCGGACAGGATGCTTGCCGCCACTTCGCCACCACCAACAACAACTGTATAACCAGCACCAACGTCTTATCACTTGAAAAAAAAAAGAATATTGTGATATCACGTGACAACTTTAGCAGCGAGGAGCACTACTGCCCTAATTGTCATTAAATGATGTCTTTGTATATTCTACCGCCTCTACCATGGCAACCGCTAATCGAAAACTCCGAAGCTACACCGTGTTGGCGAAATCATTCTAACTACGTCGTTTAGAGTACAAGGTGAACGGATAACAGAAGAACCGCTGCCACCGCCATAAATTCCTTCACACAACAATGACTGACTAAGACCACCACCACCACCACCACGATTTTGTACAATGCACATTGCTGCTGTTGCTACTACTACTACTACTACTACTACTACTACTACTACTACTACTACTATTGCTACTCCTACTACTACTACTATTGCTACTACTACTACTACTACTACTACTACTACTACTACTACTACTACTACTACGACTGTCACTAATGGTAATAAATTTTTTACAATTAATACTACTACTATTCTCTACTACTACTACTACTACTACTACAGACCACCATCACCATTACTACTACTACTACTACTACTACTACTGCTGCCACTACTACGACGACGACTGCTACTACTGCTGCTACTACTACTACTACTACTACTACTACTACTACGACTGCTGTTACTACTGCTACCACCAGTAGTGGTACTACTACTACAAGCATCACCAAGCCAGACACTACCACTGCCATTAAGCCTTGCCCTACCAGCACCACCCTTACTACCACCGTCGCCATATCATTGCACCACTTACACAACTACCACCACTAACATCACCACCAACATCGAAACACCGCCACCACCGCAACCACTAAGACCAATACCATCAAGTCCATCACAACACCACATCCTCACAACCACGACCACTACATCCGCCACCACACCACCATTACAGCTATTACTAACGAATCTTCCTCTATAGTGTCTATTATGATGACCTCCACCGCCACTGCGGCCAACATCCCAGTCCGCTGCGTCCATTATGAGCACCGCCACTACCACCACCGCCATCACCACCACCAACAACACTTCGGCCAATATGTCCACTACAGTGTCCGTTGTAACATTGTTTACTCTAACAATGCATTGGTCAGTTATGGTGTGCAACAACGAAAGGAAACAAGAGACAATACGTAGCAAAAACTATGAAACAACGCTTGTCCAAAACAAAACCGTCATCAAATCAACTCGTTTATGGCTGATTCCACGGATTTTATTGCGGCCATAATGGTCCTTGGTGGTGGTGGTGGTGGTGGTGGTGGTGCGGGTGGTGTTTGTTGTTGTTGTTGCTTCTGATAGTAATGAATATTGGTATTGGTTTTCGTTGTAAGAGACCAATTACACACACACACACACACACACTCATTATATATATATATATATATATATATATATATATATATATATATATATATATATATATATATATATATATATATATATATATATATCATAAAGGATAGAGCTCAACAGATACTATATATTTTGTAAAATTTGTTTTATAAAAGTATATATTTAATATATATATATATATAAATATATATATATGTATATATACACAAACATATATATATATACACAAACATATATATATACACACACACACACACACACACACACACACACACACACACATATATATATATATATATGTATATTTACCTGTGTATATGACTATATATACATATACACATATAGAGAGAGAGAGGGGGAGAGAGAAAGAGAGAGACATAAAGGTATAAATGTGATGCATACGTAGACATACGCACACCCATGGTATATATATATATATATATATGTGTGTGTATGTGTGTGTGTGTCTGTGTGTGTGTGTGTGTGTGTAGATATATCCATATATCTCTGATGGATTGACGGAGATATTTAATGTACCGAGAAAAATGCTTTGCAGTATAAGTTCTGGCACTCCCTAAGTTCAAACCCTGCAGCTGTGGTCACTTCTGCTATTCGTCCTCTTTGTGGTTGATAAATATTAATGCCAATCCATTATAAATAGCGATTTTCATCATCATCATTGTTTGTGATTATTATTATTATTAATGCTAGTATTAGTATTTAAGGCAGCGAGCTGGCGGAATCGTTAGTACGCCGGACGAAATGTTTATCGGTGTTTCGTCTACCACTACGTTCTGAGTTCAAATTCCGCCGAGGTCGATTTTTACCTTTTATCCTTTCAGGGTCGGTAAAATACGTACCCGTTACGCACTGGACTCGATATAATAGACTAGTCCCCTTCCCCAAACATTTTGCAGGCCTTGTGCCTAGTGTAGAAATAATCATTAAGGCGGCGAGCTGGCAGAATCGTTAGCACGCCGGACAAAATGCCTAGCGGCATTTCGTCTGACTTCGTGTTCTGAGTTCAAATTCTGCCGAGGTCGACTTTACTTTTCATCCTTTCGGGGTGGATAAATCAAGTACCAGTTAAGTATTGGAGTCGATGTGATCGACTGTCCCTCTCTTCACAAAATCTAGGCCTTGTGCCTATAGTAGAAAGGATTATCATCATCATTATTATTATTATTATTATTATTATTATTATTATTATTATTATTATTATTATTATTATTATTATTATTATTATTATTATTATTATTATTATTATTATTATTATTATTATTATTATTATTATTATTATTATTATTATTATTATTATTATTATTATTATTATTATTATTATTATTATTATTATTATTATTATTATTATTATTATTATTATTATTATTATTATTATTATTATTATTATTATTATTATTATTATTATTATTATTATTATTATTATTATTATTATTATTATTATTATTATTATTATTATTATTATTATTATTATTATTATTATTATTATTATTATTATTATTATTATTATTATTATTATTATTATTATTATTATTATTATTATTATTATTATTATTATTATTATTATTATTATTATTATTATTATTATTATTATTATTATTATTATTATTATTATTATTATTATTATTATTATTATTATTATTATTATTATTATTATTATTATTATTATTATTATTATTATTATTATTATTATTATTATTATTATTATTATTATTATTATTATTATTATTATTATTATTATTATTATTATTATTATTATTATTATTATTATTATTATTATTATTATTATTATTATTATTATTATTATTATTATTATTATTATTATTATTATTATTATTATTATTATTATTATTATTATTATTATTATTATTATTATTATTATTATTATTATTATTATTATTATTATTATTATTATTATTATTATTATTATTATTATTATTATTATTATTATTATTATTATTATTATTATTATTATTATTATTATTATTATTATTATTATTATTATTATTATTATTATTATTATTATTATTATTATTATTATTATTATTATTATTATTATTATTATTATTATTATTATTATTATTATTATTATTATTATTATTATTATTATTATTATTATTATTATTATTATTATTATTATTATTATTATTATTATTATTATTATTATTATTATTATTATTATTATTATTATTATTATTATTATTATTATTATTATTATTATTATTATTATTATTATTATTATTATTATTATTATTATTATTATTATTATTATTATTATTATTATTATTATTATTATTATTATTATTATTATTATTATTATTATTATTATTATTATTATTATTATTATTATTATTATTATTATTATTATTATTATTATTATTATTATTATTATTATTATTATTATTTTATGTTTGACTTTTGTTTTGCATTTGTACAAGTT
>NC_142953.1:5991706-5999206 GCF_046866305.1 Octopus bimaculoides
AGGTCCCTAGGTTGAGAACCACCAATATCAATCCTTCATCAATAGATTAGCGACTGTATAGTTGTAGTTGCTTAGCCCAAGGTCATTTCAGACCAAACAAACCTATGATCAAATGTGATCCAACCGTGACATTGCCATCTATTTTTTTTCTTCTTTTCAGATTCAGTGTATCGAGCTAAACGTTATCCGGTGCGACCTTACTCGTTTGTAAAACGGAACAATCAAAATGGAGGGAGCTAGTTTTCGCTGACACTCCAAGCGTCTGGGATTAAATGGTATTCACAATTAAATTACGTCCCTCCCTTTATAGAACTTCCCCTTAAGGCGCGCGTCCCTTTTACATGGAGGCTACACAAAAACCATTATTACTTATTATCTTCTCATATCCTAATCTGTTATTTCTTCTAATTAATATCTATTATGATATCCCAAATTTAATTAGATTCTTTTAAAAAAACTCTATTTCGGTTTAAGATTGCAATTCCCAACATAAAAAAATAGGTTGAGTAAAGACGAAAAATACAGACAATCCATTTACTTCGGAGGCAATGTTTATATTTTTTATGACGAGATTAATAAAACGTACCTTCAGGTTGGGGAACATTATACGCTAACTCTATAAAGAAAATTGCACGGATTGTATTTTTCTGTGTCTTCTTATTTATTATTATTATTATTATTAGTTTTAGTTTTATTAATTATAGTAGGTTAAGTATTGTTTATAGTAAGGGCCAGTATTTGTTTAACTAAGGAATTTATCGTACCCAACGTAGAGTGTGTTTGTTATCCTATTATGGAATTCTTGTTTATGCAACGAAGTTCATATCATGTTATTGTTGTTGTTGTTACTATTATTATTATTATTATTATTATTATTATTATTATTATTATTATTATTATTATTATTATTATTATTATCATTATTATTATTATTTCGATAACTTCAGTACATATAGGTAATACATATGCACAGGGAAACATACAGACAAATATACATGTGTGTGTATGTATTTATATATCTATATATATATATATATATATATATATGTGTGTGTGTGTGTGTGTGTGTGTGTGTGTGTGTGTGTGTGTGTGTGTTTATATGTAGGAAGGAGAAGAGTGAGTGGTAGCTACATACCCATACACGCATGCATACATGTATTGATAGGTATATAAATATATATATACATATATACATGCACATATACTACATCTAATAAAGATAGTGCTTTCAAATTTTGGCACAGGGCCACCAATTACGGGGACATGGGGAATTTCGATTACATCGACCCCAGCGTTCAACTGGTACATATTTTATCGATTCCGAGCGGATGAAATGCAAAGTCAACCTCGGTGCAATTTAAAGTTAGAACGTAAAAACGAACGAAATATCACTAAACATTTTGTCCGGCGTGCTAACGATTCTGAAAGCTCACCGCCTTAATATAATAATAATAATAATAATAATAATAATAATAATAATTCTTTCTACTGGAAGCACAAGGCCTGATATTTCGGGAAAGGGATTACATCGACCCCGGTGCATACCTGGTACTTATTTAATCGACCTCGGAAGGATGAAAGCGAAAGTCGAAATCGGCGGAATTTGAACTCACGACGGCGCGGCGTGCTAAAGTTATATGCATGTATCGTATGCATGTGTGTATGTATGTATGCATGAGTATATGTACGCACGTATGTATGTATGTATGTATGTATGTATGTATGCATGCATGTATGTATTGTGTGAGCGTGCATATGCTTGTACAGATTATGTAATAGGAGAAAGAAATATTCACAATTTTCTAGTCTTCTTTCATTATTGGTGTAGCAATAACAGCATTAACCATTTCGTCAAAAAAACGAAACATTTCAAAAATAAACAAACTGTCAGAAACACTATGTTATCGAAGAATATTTATGCAATAAGTGGTAAGAAATGGCTGGGTGGAGGGGGACATGCGGGGTCGGGGGGGGGAGGTGAAAGAACTGAAAGAGAATGAAAAAAATGTTTAATCATGGAAATAGAACAGTCACTAAACGTGTACACCTGAACGCATCATCCAGATAAGAATCGAAAAGCCATTGGCTCTGGAAGGGCAATAAATACATACATACATACATACGTACATACATATATTCATATATATATATATATATATATATATATATATATATATATATATATATATAAATATATATATATATATATATATATATATATATAAACTTAATCATATCGCCTTAACTTGAACCTCATGACAGATAAGGATATGATCCTATACATATATATATATATGTATGCATATACATATATATATATAGTATGTACATTATCATCATCATCATCATCATCATCATTATTATTATCATTATTATTATTATCATTATTATTAATAATATTATCATTATTATCATTATTATAAAATAAAAGACATGTATATAATTATATATATATGTATTTTTATATAGATGTGTATATATATATATATATATATATATATATATATACATATATATATATATATGTATTTGTATTTAGATGTGTGGTGGGGGTGGGGGTTGAAAAAATTAGTAGAGATGGCTTTTTGAGTTTCAAGCCTTGGAGCAGCCGTTTTCAAACGGTTTGAAACCGGCTACTTGAAAGCTTCAAACTCAAAAAGGCATCTCTTTTCAAATATATATTATACTGTACCAAGAGATCTCTCTTTATTATTCTACTATACATACATATATATATAAACACGCACATATATATATATGCATGTATGATGCATGCATTTTTGTATGCCTCTCTTTTCTCTCTCTCTCTATATATGTATATATTTAAGTATATTTGTATGTTTATATATATATATTAAACACGTACCTATATAAACATATAGGCAAACGCACAAACGTACAAACATACATACATGCATACATACATATATACATACATACATACACTCATGCAGTCTTGCATAGAAGCCTAAGTCCATAAATGTATATAAATATATAATTATAGAGAGTATATATATAAAAGCAACTGATTCTAATACTAATTCCCTCAAGTGTTAATTTCCTCAAATCTTCTCCGCTACTCATCTGCCCATCCCTCCTCTGAGGCTTACGGTAAACAGACGCTTCATAATTTTATCGTCTGTTTGTTCCGTAATGAAACAGCACTTTTAAATATGGTAACGCATTTAAGTAGTATTAATAGTTCTCGATTTTCTCAGCGCCGTTTCCTCATAGTCGTTGAGGAAATATTTCTTCATTACCTTGATCATAAGCACCATATGTATTTGTAAGATGTACCTGTATATATATATATATATATATATATATATATATATATATATATATATATATATATATATATATATATATATATATATATATATATATATATATATATATATATATATATATATATATATATATATATATATATATATATATATATATATATATATATATATATATATATATATATATATATATATATATATAGACGCAGGAATAGCTGTGCGGTAAGTACCTTGCTAACAAACCACATGATTCCGGGTTCAGCTCTGCTCCGTAGCACCTTCGGCGAGAGTTTTCTACCTTAGCCTCGGGCTGACCAAAGCCTTGTGAGTGGATTTGGTAGATGGAAACTGAAAGAAGCCTGTCATATATATATATATATATATATATATATATATATATATATATATATATATATATATATATATATATATATGTTTGTCCCACTACCATCGCTTGACAACCGATGCTGATGTGTTTACATCCCCGTAACTTAGCGGTTCGGCAAAACAGACCGGTAGAATAAGTAATAGGTTTGCAAAGAATAAGTCCTGGGGTCGATTTATATATATATATATATATATATATATATATATATATATATATATATATATATATATATATGGGAATGGTCTTTTAAGCAGTGTCGATTTTTTTATAATTCTGTAAATAATATTTTATAAGCTTTGAGCTTATAAAATACTAATATATATTTAAATATTTAAAATAAAAGCTACAAATATTCCCTTGCCGCAGAGACAGTGTGTTTAGACAGATTTATATAACGTGCCCTGTGTCTCCAAGTTATTTTGAGGCTTTTTGTTAATCCCTACTTAACGGAAGGGTAAATTAAAGGTGTATATATATATATATATATATACAGTAATCCCTTGCCATATCGCGGTTCACCTATCGCGGTTTATTATTTAAGCTTACGTCGATTCCTCCGTGGTGTTGTTTTGCATTTATAACAAAATAAATATATACAAATTATAAAAATAATAACAAAAAAATATATGGTACGGCACTGTTTTTACTTCGACTTTACCTTTTATCCTTTCGGGGTCGATAAAATAAGTACCAGTTACGCACTGGGATCGATGTAAACGACTCACCCCCTACCCCAAAATTGCTGCCCTTGTAGCAAAATTTGAAATCATTATTATTATTATTACTATTATTATTATTATTATTATTAAGACGGAGCGCGTGCAGAATCGTTAACACACTTGGCGAAAGACGGACGAAATGCCTACCGGCATTTTGTCCGTCCTTTCGTTCTGAGTTCAAATTCCGCCAAGGTCGACTCTTGCGTTCCATCCTCTCGGGGTCGATTAAATAAGTATCATTTGAGCACTGGGATTGATGTAATCGACCATCCCGCTCCCCACAAAAATTTCAGGCACTGTGTCTACACTAGAAAGAATTGTTATTAAATTTACAGATTGCCAGTGAATTGGCAGTGTGGCCAAAACACGCTTTTCATCATCTACCTACCTACCTATCTACATGCATTCACAATGTTCACACGCCTGCGCACGCCCACAAACGCGCACGTGTGCCCACACAATTATACACACCTCCAAGCCTGTATATATATATATATATATATATATATATATATATATATATATATATATATATATATATATATATATATGTGTGTATTTCTATATGCATAGGTGTGTATATGTAAGAGTATATGCTTATGTTAGTATGGTACAGTGCGCCTTTACATATAACCTACGGAGCTGTCAAGACCCCGAAATCTCTGCAAATGAGACGTAAGGGAGCCATAATTCTTTTAATATGAAAAGCGTATTTGGCCCCTTCAGTAACGATTCTCAAGGGGTCACTTTTTATTAATTGCCTACAAATGGTTTAATGTCTATTTTTATTTATTATATTTTGTACTTACATCTCATATATATATATATATATATATGTGTGAGTACGAATGTATGCATATGTGTATGTGTGTATGTATGTATGTATATATATATATATATATATATATATATATATATATATATATATATATATATATATATAGCCGTAGGCGTGGCTGTGTAGTATGGAGTTTGCTTCCTAACGACATGTTCCGTGATCGCTCCCACTGCGTGGCACCTTGGGCATCTGTTTTCTACTCTAATCCACCAAAGCGTTGTGAGTAGATTCAGACAGAAACTGAAAGAAGCAGATCTTTTATATAGAGTATTCAAATGGTACTTAATTTGTTGACCCCGAAACGAAGAAAGGCAAAGTCGACCTCGGCGGAATTTGAACTCAGAACGTAGCGACGAGTGAAAAATACCGCTAAGCATTTCGTCCAGCATTCTAACGATTTTGCCAGCTCACCGCCTTAACGACAACAGCAACAACAAGAATAAAAGCAACAACAACAATACTAATAATAATAATGATAATAATAATAAATTTTAAACGGGTATTGGTATGATTTCGTTTGACTAAAATCCTTCAAGGTGATGTCCCAGCATGGCCGTAGTCTAATGGCTTAAACAAGTAAAAGATAAAACAGATTCGTGTGTGTGTGTGTGTGTGTGTGTGTGTGTGTATCGAAGAAGGTAAAAAGAGAAAAAAACTAGAAAGCTTGTTACAAAGCGGTAAGTTTAATAAAATTCTTATATTTCAGCTATGAGGGTTCACAGATCCTACGTTTCTTCTGAAGATGGGAGTTTGCACCTGAAATACAAAGGTTTTATTAAAATTGCCACATTTCAGCAAGCTTTCCATTTACTCTCTTTTTAGCGTTTTGATATATATATATGTATGTATGTATATTACGCTGTGCACGTAAATTGTTATCAACGGTTTACTTACATCAGTGACAGCTCCAACAAGCTATGAACATCTGCTGCCGTTGATTTTTTATCAAAATCTTCACGCCGACGATTCCACCAAATTTCACCTGTCATATTATTACATTCTACTTTACACCTCTGTTCATTCCACGCCGCCACCATTGTTCCTCATTCGCCACACGCGCACACACTATGATCACTACTATAACCACCACCATCATCATCGTCTTCAGTATGACGACGTGACGACGAGAGCTTATCCAACTATGGCCACCATCACCACCATATCGACTTCAGAAGATATCTTTGAAGCCGCTTCGCCATCGACACACCCACCACCACCATCATCATCACCTCCATTACCAACACATTATCAACAGCATCGCCAGCATAAACACCACCTCCACCATTACTACACCCTCACTACACCCCTTCCGCCACTGCACCCGCACCGGTATTATGAGTAAATCTTGAATAAAATCACATCTATTAACCCAATGTTGCGACCCTGACAGGGGCTACTGCTCCAAGTCAGTGTATACCTAGGAACACTAGTAACTATGAGGAGATCTCACAATCTTCAAAATCGTTGACCCCCTGTTCCAGGGTCCCTCTAGTAACCCATTGCTGCGACCGTGACAGGGGCTACTGCTCCAAGTCTGAGTAGACCTAGGAACACTAGTAACTATGAGGAGGTCCCACAATCTTCAAAATTGTTGACCCCCTGTTCCAGGGCCCCTCTAGTAACCCATTGCTGCGACCCTGACAGGGGCTACTGCTCCAAGTCTGTGTAGACCTAGGAACAATAGTAACTATGAGGTAGTTCCGCATACTTCAACACCTTGGAACTCCTGTTCCGAAGCCCCGCTATTAATCCATAGATGTGATCATGACAGGACTAAATCTCCGGGTCTGAGTAGACCAAGGAGCAATAGTGGCTACGAAGTGGCCCCACACTCCACAAAACGCTAGAAAACCTAAACCAGGACCCTAATATAGGATGCTGTTTAAAGACATATCGAAGACATATATTTCGATATATGCACATAAAAAAAAAAAATTGTTTAACTCAATAAAATAAATGCTTTTGTCCAACGCTCCACCGATTCTGTTGTCAATCACGTGACTGCAGCAGATTCAACGAACACTACAATCACGTGCCCAGGTCATCGTGACTGACAAGTTTAGCAATATTTTAGCCAAACTCATTTGCATACAGCCATACAAAACCAGAGACAGAAGAACTCTCAGATAAATTTATGCGTTACGCACACACATGTACATAGGTACAAACATACACATATATATATATATACATATATGTATTGATAAGTGTAAGTATATAAATACATATACACAGACACGCACAAACACATATGTAGACATGTAT
>NC_142953.1:6001706-6004206 GCF_046866305.1 Octopus bimaculoides
TATATATATATATATATATATATATATATATATATATGTAATAATAATAATAATAAAAGGGTAAAATTAATTAATTAATCAATTAATTAATTAATCAATTAATTAATTAATAATTTAACCAAGTAGTTCGGTACGTTAAAATAACATGTATGGCAGTAGAAAAGGCATTTAACTCCTATTTCTGAATTCGGTGCGTGGCGAAGCAATTAGCTAATCCATGATTATAATTACGTTTATAATTATAGAATATTTGTTTGTGTGTGTGTATATATATATATACACGTGCACGCACACACACACATATGAAACATACGACGGGCTTTGCTGCAGTTTCCGTCTACAAAATCCGCTAAAAAGGATAAGGGAAAAGACTCTTCCCCCAAGGTGCTCCACTGTGGGACTGAACCTGGAACCATGTGGTTGGAAAGCAAACTTCTTACCACAAAGCCACACCTGCACCTATTATCACACACACACACATATTCACACACATTCAAGCATTTTTTTTTACTTCGTTTTTCTTTTTGTCTATTTTACTATCTCTGTAGCTATCTCATCCAATATCAGTCACTATCTCTCACCTCACTCTCCCCCTCTCTCTCTCTCTCTCTCTTTCTTACCCAACCCCTCTCTCTCTCTCTCTCTCCTTCCCCCAATTCCTTTCAATCCCTTTCATGTTTCTAAGTGGCAATACGAAAAGCAAAAACCTCTAAAAACCCTACCATTTCTGTTGTCCTTCCCCAGCCGTTCTCTGATAATTCCTGCCGCCTGCCACATCATATTCTTGTGACCAACGATGGTAAAAATCTGAAAATGATTAATGACTTGTTAGGCTTGAAGCTTTTGCTTGTAGTTTTTCCTGTTCTATTTATTGCTGTAGTGTTTATCAGTCTTGTTGCTGGAGCGGTTGTTTGTTTCGTTTCTGCTGTTTTGCTTTTGCTGTCGCAGATGAAGTTACGCGATTTTCCTAAGATTTAACTTGAGTTTTTCGCACAAATTTTTATGCTCCTCATTCTCTCGCCACATATATAACTCCATCTATAGACATAAATACATAACATACGCACACACATATGTACATATATATATATATATATATATATATATATATATATATATATATATATATATTTATATATGTATATATATATATATATATATATATATATATATATATATATATATATATACAAGAATAAGGGCAGAGAATCGTCAATTAATAATAGAATTAATAATTAACAATTTTGCCAAGTAGTTCAGTATGAAAAAAACCTTTATCGGTAAAACTATTTATCATCATAAATATACAGGGATTAGCAATTGAGTTGCTTCTCCAACATACTGAAAATTTAGAAATAGCAGTCAAAGAACTACTGATTCCAAACTACAAATTTTTCTCCAAAGCGGATGGCGATATTTATGGCACACATAGAACAAAAAACCGGAGGGAAAAGCGTAAACAAACCAAGCCTTTAGTTAATTGGATACGAATCGTTTCATGGTTAAGTGAATGGAAATTTCACTATACCAATCTTCAGCCCAAATATTCTGATAAATTTGAAAGTGTCTCTATGTGTGCCATAAATATCGCCATCCGCTTTAGAGAAAAATTTGTAGTTTGGAATCAGTAGTTCTTTGACTGCTATTTCTAAATTTTCAGTATGTTGGAGAAGCAACACAATTGCTAATCCCTGTATATTTATGATGATAAATATATATATATATATATTATTATTATTATTATTATTATTATTATTATTATTATTATTATTATTATCATGAAAGAATGTATATATGCATTTTAATACTCAAACTGTTTTTTTAACATTTTTTATTATTCTCAAAGACTTTTGATAATCTTCTTCTAAAAAAGTGAAACCGGTTAAGTAAATAAATATCTTTAAAATAAGTGCATTTTCAAACCTTCATATATTTCCACTCGTACGGTATTCCACAACTTTACTTTATTATATATATATATATATACATATGGATATGTATATACATACAACAATTCCTATGTATATGTGTATCTATATATTTATCTGTTTCAATCACATGCTATCTCTTGCTATCGCTCTCTCTCTCTCTCTCTCTCTCTCTTCACACACACATATACGTATGTTTGTATACACACACACACACACATACACACTCACACTCACATATATATATATATATATATATATATATATATATATATATATATATATTACAAATTAAAAGGGTAAAGGATTATCAATTTATTAATGTAAGCACCATTATCGGTGGAGAATTTTTTAAAAGTTCAAATATACTTATAAACATAATTAAGGGATCAGCAAATATTTGCTTCACCACATACCGAAGTAATGCTATCTGCTGGAGTCTCAGCTTTTTTGGCTGCTATTTCTGAATTTCGGTATGTGGTGAAGCAAATATTTGCTGATCCCTTAATTATGTTTATATATATATATATATATATATATATATGTATATATATATTCTAAAGGGGAGACTG